>NW_023494800.1:7881200-8043700 GCF_904425465.1 Colossoma macropomum
CATATAGTGTGTAAATTTCATGATGAATGGACCAACAGCAAAAGCTCAAAATTACTTGGAAAAACATCTGGTTCCATTGACTTACATTAAAAATGGAGTTTGTTTTTTCCTTCTCCTGTAAAGTTACCATTTTGGAGATACAAGATGCTGTCAGAACGACAGCATATATATATATATATTGTAAGTTGATATATATATGTATTGTAAGTTGAGTTTGTTTAGATTAACATATGGGGAAAAATATATAAAAAATAATATATATATATATATAAAATTTACTGTAACTTTTGCATCAGCCATATTTTATTTTTAAGTTTGTTTGTTTTTTTCCAGGAGAGGATGTGAAACTTATTTTCACTCAGGAAATCAACAAAACATGGAATTTGACCAGGAACACCCAGTCTTCTGATACGACTGAATATAACCATTGCCTTTTCTAAAGAACCCTTGAAGGACCTTTTCTTTAAGTCTGATTATAAAGTATTCCATTTAAGTGATGCTGAAAATTCAAAGAATCCAACAGGATAGATGATGACACACATTAACATATTCATACATTTTAAATAAGTAAGTTAGATACAAATTTAGAATGACTGAAATTCTGGTCAGCCTGTGTCATATTGGGTGGTGTGTTACCTTGTTACTTGTCTGTTTCACTACATTGCTTTTACACACATTGCAAACCACCAGGGTCAAATGTCCCCATCATTGGGCCCTATACCTTGACCTCTGCTGGTCATTTAAGCTGTTAAGGGTGTCCAGGTGACCTATGACCCCCACAGGGCAAGGGTGAGACTGTCGTAACAGGTTTAATATGTTCTTAACATGATTATTTCTGATTTATCTTATTTACACAGGTTTTAGCCTTGGATAAATAGCACAGAGCAGAATACAATGGCTTCAAACAGCGCACTAAACCCTTCACAGGTTCATCAACTCTGTTTTAGTGCCACCCGCTGGATAAAAACAGAACGACACCCAGCCCGTCAAAGTCTATGACGAGTAATAACATTACAACTTGAAAATTTTAATATTATCATTAATATTTAAGATTTTTATTATTTTTAATGCTAGTTGTGTTTATATACACTCTTCAAAAAGATTGTTCTTCAGGGGTTCTTTAGTAAAGACAATGGTTCTATATAGAACCTTTGGAAATAGCTCTATATAGCATATATAGTGTTAAAAAAGCTCCTCTATAATTATGATGTCAAGCTTGTAACAATAGAAGAACGTTTTTCGGTGCTATATAGAACCCTTTTCAAAATGAACCCAAAATAGAACCCTTTTCAACCATATACAACTCATTCTCCATCAATCTGAATGTTTCACCATGCAGAGAACCCTTTAAGCATGCAGGTCTTTGAGTGTTCATGGTTCTATATAGAACAACTGTCTTTACTATATATATATATATATATATATATATATATATATATATATATATATATATATATACACTGAGTAAGAAAGAAAATAAAAAGGTAATAAAAAGTAATAATAAACATTAAAAAGAATTTTAATCTCGCCAAAGCAGTAAATTACAACACTAATAAAACAAAATCATGATGAAAAGAAGATAAATTAACAATTTTTTCTCTCTCACGCCGATCGTTTCCCTCCGTCTCCAGGCAAATAAATAAACCTTTTCTGCCAATGAGCTCTTACAAGCATAATCCTCCTTTTATGTTTGTGCAAAAGTTCCTCAGCATTTCTGAGAAGGTTGTTTGGAAGCGCGGTCAGAGCTGTCTGCGCCAACAGATGAGTCACCGGGGGGCTGTTTATGTTAGACAGTAGGTGTAGATGAGTTACGGATGAGTCTCTTTCCTCAGACTTCATCATTTGGCTTGAAACTTCAGAAGAGTTAGAGAATTTTAAACTTCAGAAAGTTTCTTCCTTCATTTGATGGCTGCTAAAGCCTTCTCACTTTGAGCCATACCTTTGAGGAATGACGCAAACCGTTCAACATTGACGTTCAAACTTGATAAAAAATGATTTCCTTATGTCTTGTTCTGGCCCTCATGGTCTTTGTGAGAGAAAGTATCTGATTCTGTCCGTCATCAAAATGTTGGAAACTTAGACCATCTAGACCCTCTAGATCTGGCATCTCACAGAGACCACAAGGACATGATAGCACAGCCAAAATTCAGATTTAGACACTTTTCTCCCCACATGTGATCAATCAGCCGAGGCGTGTTTGGTGTGTGAAGTTTGCTTCTTTTTGTACTGGAGCTATGAGGCTAATGTAGCTAACAAGGAATGAAAGCTTATGTACACTCAGTAGCAAACTGTACTCTTAAATCATCACACACTCAAACTATGTCGAGTTAAGAGACCTCAGGTCCTGTTCATGCCTGTTCATTATCATTATAGCAGAGAGCGATAATAATGAAGATTACTAAATACAGTAGATTACTCGTGACTTGACTCAGATGTGCACTTAACTGACTTGCGACTCAACTCAGTCTTGGACTTCACTGACTTGTGACACGACCAGACACAAGCTTAACTGACTCATGACTCGACTTGGACTCACGTTTAAGTGATTTGCGACTCAACTAGCGTTTGCATGATTCACGACTCGACTTGGACTCCCATTTAAGTGACTTGCACTTACGTGACTCATGACTTGTGACTCGACACGAGCTTAACTGACTTATGACTCGACTTAGACTCGCGTTTATGTGACTTGCGACTCGACCCGCGCTTACGTGACTCATGATTCGACTTGGACTCATGCTTAAGCGACTTGCGACTCGACCCGCGCTTATGTGACTCATGACTCGTGACTTGAGACTCGACTTGCACTTACAGGACTCATGACTTGACTCAGACTCACGTTTAAGTGGCTTTTTTTCTCATTGGCCATCTAGTTTGTGCACTTAACTGATTGCGACTCAACTCAGTCTTGGACTTCACTGACTTGTGACACAACCAGACACAAGCTTAACTGACTTATGACTCGACTTGGACTCACGTTTAACTGATTTGCGACTCAACTAGCGCTTGCATGATTCATGACTTGACTTGGACTCCCATTTAAGTGACTCGCACTTACGTGACTCATGACTCAACTCGGACTCATGCTGAAGTGACTTGCGACTCGACCCGCACTTATGTGACTCATGACTCGTGACTTGAGACTCGACTCGCACTTACGGGACTCATGACTTGACTCAGGCTCACGTCTAAGTGGCTTTTTTTCTCATAGGCCATCTAGTTTATTGCTTTGTTTTTTGTTTTTTTTTGCTTATAATAAATTAACTGTCTGCATTAAATGGTAAGAAATTCACTGAAAATCCAGTCCAACACATATTTAAGAAATGTTTTAGTAAGTTAGAGAGCACGTTTCTATAAAATGTGCAAAATTTCAGCTGGATTAGTTATTGTTCTAGCTGGCAAGCATTAGCTATTATTTTAGCTAGAAAGCAAACTCACACAGTGGGACCACCAAGTGCTGAAGCGCATAGTGTGTTTAAAATCACCTATCCTCTGTCACTCACTGCAGAGTTTCAAACTTCCTTTGGAAGCAACATCAGCATAAGAACTGTGTGTTGGGAGCTTCATGAAATAGGTTTCCTGGCTCAGCAGCTGTACACAAGCCTAGGATCACTATGTGCAACGACAAGCATCGGCTGGAGTGATGTAAAGACTGTAGAGCAGTGGTAACATGTTCTCTGGAATGAATTCACTATCTACCAGTCTGATGGGCGAATCTGGGTTGGGCAGATGCCAGAAGAATGCTGCCAACCAGAATGCATAGTACTAACAGTAAAGTTTGGTGGAGGAGGGATAATGGTCTGGGGCTGTTCTTAGTTTTAGGGAAGGATAATTGTAGTTTTCCAAATTTGTGGCAGCAGTTTGGGGAAAACTCTGTCCTGTTCCAGCATGTCTTTGCCTCTGTGCACAAAGCGAGGTCCATAAAACATGGTGTGGTGAGCCCTGACTTCAATCCCACTGAACACCTTTGAGATGAATTGGAAAATCAGCTGTGAGCCAGGCCTTCTTGTCCAAAATCAGAGTCTGACCTCACAAGTGCTCTTTTGACTGAATGGGCACAAATTCCCACAGACACACAAGTCTTGTGGTAGCTTTCCCAGAAGAGTGGAGGCCGTTATAGCCACAAAAGGGAAACAACTCCATATTAATGCCCATGGTTTTGGAATAGGACATCCAACAAGCTTATATAGGCATCAGGTGTCCACATACTTTTAGCCATGTAGTGTATATATGAATATAAATACAGCGAGAAAAAGAGGGGGCTTGAATCAATGCTCCGCATTTTTCAGTGTAAAATGCCTACAGAACTTTTTCACCAACTAATCCTTTAACGGTACAATTTCCCATTAGCTTTTGTCTAATGCATGCAACCCATTAACTGACCTGAAGTTAACCTTAGATGAACACTCCTTACTGGACCTTGAGTTGAATGAGACGAGAGTTCACTGAAGTGTATCAGCCAGGCTATTGGTTTTAGCTTAAATCTGCCAGATGCCTGGACTCCTTCTCTGGGTTTTAACTTATTCATTGTCCTTGTCTTTCGCTCTTGTGACTGATGTGTGACCTTTAGAGTGAACTTGAGCATCTGACTCTGCTTAGGCCGACTGAGGGAAACTAATACGAATTGCACACATGCTGCTTCAGCTGTTTACGGCTCAAAGCTGTTTCAGACCTACACAGCCTGTCAAAAGTTTGGGGACACAAATTTAAATATTTAAAAAAAAAAATAGCTTAACCTAGCTTACCTTAACATACATATAAATCTGTTTAGATCTTGCTGTTTTACTTTGCAAGAACAACTTAAAAATCCTTGGGAATGAAGCCAAAGCCCACCCATTTTACCCCATTTCTCTGATGTCAGAATTACTTTAAAGGTGTTTAAACCACTGTTAAGAATTTGAAGATGTGTATTTAAAGGGAAACCTGACTGTTAAGACATGTAAGCCTCAGTGTGTCCAATATTATTCAAATATGTTTTATAAACCAAGCATAATATTTGATTTCCTATTAAAAATATTAAAATCCTATTACCAGTATGTTGCCTTTCTTGTTGTGGTATTACTGGGGTTGCTCTCTCTACTGTCCACTGTGTGAGGAGCAGTGAGATAAATGACAAATATATATTTCAGACTTTCCAGCTTTAGCTACAGTGTGACATTACTCAAGAGAACAGCTTTTTGACTGTCTTATAGTCCAGTGAAACCATGATATCACAGTGCATAATGGTGACCTACTAGTAGAGAGATTCCCCTCACTGGTCACATTTTCTGGAATAAACAAAATATTTCCATATTTTATTTAGGATTGGACACACACTCTTTTAAGGCATATGGGTCTTAACAGTCTGGGTTGCCATTAAAAACAGTCTGAAAAGAAAACTGTCAAATCATTATTTAGGCAAAACTGCTTTTGATTAATATGATGCTTAGTGTAACTAAACTTCCAGTATTGAAGCTAAATATACCCAAATGTGCCCATACCACATAGAAGCTTAATGCTAACAAAGCCTTTGCAGGGATTTTTTCTTACCCAAAAGTAGCAGCTGAAATACTAAAATCAAACATTACTCTGAGAATTTCAAAAGAAGGTAATGATCCTCCAGTTATCTGATGGGCAATGTTGCTGAACACAAGCAAAAATGCCTTAGGACAGAAAAGCTGTTGAATGTATTTTAAGTTTTATTATTACCATTTTTTATTTATGTTTTTGCTTATTTTGGCATTATTGCTTTTTACTATTGCATATTGTTGCTTGTTGTCCTGGCAATTCAATACATTACATTACTTTACATTACATTTCTTTGGCTTCTACTTGGATCATACAGTGGAAGGATCCAGGAGATAAACTAGTGATTCATGCTAAAAATAAAAAAGTAAAATATGGTACAAGTAAAAAAAATACATTAGCAACAATGTAAATTAAATATGTTAATCAGACGTGACTTTCGTTGTTATTCTAATTGGGCAGCTTGTGTTTTTTAATGAAGACAGCGAGCTAAAGCAGAGTGACAAAACAGTGCAGCGCCAACAAAACCCTTTGGCACATTTATTTTAATTTATATAGCATTTATAAATATTTACAATTCAGAACAAGCAGCCAGCAGAGAGAGGAGGTGGCAGAGTATGAGCTATTTCCATAAAGACAGAAGCACATTTTCAAAACAATGAGAGAGAGAGAGAGAGAGAGAGAGAGAGAGAGAGAGAGAGAGAGAGAGAGAGAGAGAGATAGAGGGAGAGAGAGAGAGAGAGATTAATTTGTTTTAGATAAATCTGAAGAGTCTGAACATAAACTGTTCTGTTGACTTGGCTGTGAAAATCCAAACTGGCTGCTTATTGCAGAACAGAACGTGTCAGATGGTTTCTGTCTGGAGGGGAACTGATCCACTCTGGAGTGTTACTGCTTAAAAGCTCATCCACCATTAACGCTGCTGACTTATATTTAAAGGAGATGTTTATATTAAAATGAGAAGAAACAACTGACTTTGTTCTTTTGACCTCTAAGTGACATTCGAGGCACGTTTCTCTCTCCCTCTCTCTCTCTCTCTCTCTTTCTCTCTCTCTCTCTCTCTCTCTCTCTCTCTCTCTTCACACTAATGGAGTTTCCGGCTCTAGGCCTGTTTTCCCAAAATCCGTCCTACACAAAGGCCACCACACAATGACAGTCACTTTAAAAACTCTTAAAATGCTGCAGTTTTGGACAGTGGTCAGCGGATGCTGCTGAAAAAAAACAGAGCGATACGAAGCAGAGGCTGTTGGATTGATTACAGCAGTGCTATCACATTCTGAGACCTGGGCAAGATTTGTTTTATATTTAGCATCTAATGTGTCTCGCACTGCAGCTTATGCAACACAAGAAAACAGTGTGTTTCTGTGTTTTGCTGCAGTTACACGTCACCTCACACACACTCTCTCTCTCTTAGCTGTCCTGGACTGTACGGTTCACCTCGGATTAAATCCTCTCTGTTACCATCAGGTCAGTGATGAAGCTGCAGTTGTTCACCGCAGATTACAGATTACAGGCTAAAGCTAAAGCTTCTATTGTTTGCTTAGGAATTAAAAAACAAGCTGCACTTGTTTGTGTTCATGAGTTACATTCATATTTATTTAACAAAATCAAGCCAGATTTACTCACACAGAGGCCATTTTGCTTCTTACGTCACACAAAGGGAGGAAAAAAGGTTCAGCGCCCTCCTGAAAAAGAGGTGAGCTAACAAGCTTGAAAAATGTTCGACTAGCTAGCTAACTCTAGCAATAAAACACTTTACAGTAACTGCACTTCTGAGGTAAGGTAATGAAATATCAGCTAACAGGCTTGTTGTCAAATCTTAGCATGGCTAACTGTAGAAATAAACTGTTTAAGTCACTACATCACTAACAGGCTTGTTGAAAAAATATTAGCCTGACTAGCAAACTGTAGCTTGGCTACCTAGCTAAACGAGTGACCAAATGCACAATGCACAGTTTAGCATCCTTCCAGATGGGTCTAATGTTTACTAATTACTTACTAATATCTGATCGTTACCTCATCTTACCATCGTATAGCCTATTTCATATAATGTAGCTCACAGAGCAGCATGGCTGAAGTGTACTGGGCAAATCATTAGTGTTGTGATAATTCGATAAAGATGAACAAAATAACAATGTTATTAACCGGTTAACTAGATTTTTTCATTACAGTTTCATTACAAATTACAGTTTCGGAAAACCGAACGTGATTTTCTCATGTTTTCCTTTATGTTGTGGGAAAAGTATTGTTTTGATCCCTGAACTATTTCTACTCTTTTCTGAACTACGCTGATTTAGAGATTTATTTGAATGTTGTCCTAATGTAGAGGGACAGTGTTCGCTATTTTCTTAAGCAAAATGAACAAGAACAACATTAACATTTTGAGCAGCGTTAACTCACTTATGAGATACACTGATTATTGATGGCAGCATCAGATCATAACTGATTAGTGATGGCAGATTTTCATCATAAAACCATTCACAATAACTTCTATAGGGTGCCTGAATTATGACTGTCTTACTTTAACCCCTTGTTAAACCCCTTAAAAGGCCAGGATTTTATTACACTCTTCTAGCCTAAGAATAATTCAACCAGTTTGCACTGGAGTCCCTGTAGTTACTGAATAAAAGAAGTAGATAATAAGCCTGGGATAGTAAGGGGTTAACTGGGGTAATGAGAAGGATGGCCATGCTCATGAGAGGGTGGCACTGGCAACATGCAAAATGGCTGGCTAACGATTGTGTTTTAGGTTGTAGATCCTCATTGGTACGGTGAAATAGATTAGATAACAGTTAGCCAACTTGTAAGCTAGTTTGTCACACGAATATTAGCTTGGCTAGCTAACTGTCGCTTAGCTATAAGTAAGTGAACAAATATTAACTTAACCTTGAAATTTGGTTCAAAATCCCTCTGGACATTTCTACTTCTTTTTTTCAGACAGCAACCAAGAGAGATGTGCCCTGTGACAGGGTAACATACAGCCATTTAGCCTTAACTTCCCACCTTTTATGTCAAGCAAAATGGTGTGAATATGGCTTGATTTTAGCTTTTAGGTTTAAGCTAATCATTGTCTTTTCAATTCTTGTGAATTAGCTGGGTACATAATTTTGGTTTGCCCTGCTAGATAAAATAGCGTACATCAACATGGCTGGTCACCAGCAAAACCAAGATAACATAACATTTTTTGATGCCGATATGCTGATCAGCGGCAATGGAAGTTAATGCTCATTATGGGTACCAGCAATTGTGCTTTTACTCTATGGCTGAGTTAAATCAGATTGATTTGGTTCATTTGCATAAAGCTCACTGATGGCTATATATTCATCTTCAACACCAGTTAGTTTTTTTTAGCATCCTTGACTTCGAATTAACCGTTTGTTTTAATAAAGAGCAATTTGTGTCCTGAGCTCATGAACTACACTGACTGTAGCTGCAATACCTTCTCTGGCCACAGGATGGCTCTTTAACCCTGGAGAATGACCGCAACACCTTCGTCATTGGCAACAAAATGGATGACCGGCGTTATAAATACCAGGCAGGGTGCGTCACGACTCGAGAGGGTGCATTCTGTGCCATTTAAGTTTCAGCTGTTTTGATGTCTCAGCAAAGAGGGTGAAAGAGAGGGAGAGAGAGAAAGAGAGATAGAGAAAGAGGGGGAGAGGTGAAGAAAGAGGTAGAGGTAGGGAACAAAAGAGACAGAAAGAGTTAGAGAGAGAGAGAGAGAGAGAGAGAGAGAGAGAGAGAGAGAGAAAGAGAGAGAGAGAAAGAGTGAGAGACAGACAAATACAGCAAGAGAAACGGAGAGGTAAAGAGAGAGATAGAGGTAGAGAACGAAAGGGAAAGAGATGTGTCAAGAGAGGGAAAGAGGGAGAAAGAGAGAAAGGGGAAGAAGAGAGAGAGAAAGAGAGAGAGAGAGCAGGGGGTGAGAGACAGACAAATACAGCAAGAAAGAGGGAGAGGTAAAGAGAGGCAGAGGTACAGAATGAGAGAGAAAGACAGGTATCAAGAGAGGGAGAGAGAGAGAGAGAAAGAGGTAGAAAGAGAAATAAAGAACGAGGTAGAGGTAGGGAACAAAGACAGAAAGATATAGAGAGAGGGGATAGATAGAAAGAGTGAGAGAGACAAATACAGCAAGAGAGAGGGTGAGGTAAAGAGAGAGGTAGAGGTAGAGAATGAGAGAGAAAGAGAGGTGTCAAGAGACTGGGAGAGGGAGTGAGAGAGAAAAAGGGGAAGAAGAGAGAGAGAGAAAGAGAGGTATATCTCTTCTATGCATAGAGGGACAGGGAGAGAGAGACAAATGCAACGAGAGAGAGATTTAAAGAGAGTGGGAGAGAAAGAGAAAGAGAAAGGGAGAGGGAGGGAGAGAGAGAGAGAAAGATGAGTTATAGAGACAGAGAGAGTGACAAGTAGAGAGAGACGGGGGAAAGAGGATGAGGTATAGACAGAGAAAGAGAGACAAGGAGAGCGACAGAGGGGCCACATAAGGAAAAAATATAGACAAAAAGAGGAGAAAAAAATAAGAAATAAGAAAAAAGGAGAGCGTACAGAGAAACAATTGAGGCAGATGAGAAGAGAAGGAGAAAGAAAGAGAGAGCATAAGAAAGCCATAGAGAGACAGAAAGGAGGAAAAGCAAAGAGAGTAAAAAACAAAAGACTGCAAGAAAGCAAGAGAAGGGGAGATAGAGAGAGAGAGAGAGAGAGAGAGAGAGAGAGAGAGAGAGAGCGAGAGAGCGAGAGAGAGAGAGCGAGCCTCAGTCTGGGAATGTCTAAACTTGATGATGATGCATTTCTTTACACTGGAATGACTTTCCTGTCAGTTGGTGCTGAAAGAGAAATGGACTGTCTTTGTTGTGATTTCAGAAACGAAAGTGTTTGTTGAGTATTTTCTGTAAATATACACATCATAATGTTGTACTGTATTACATATGAACTGTAGTTCATGATTTGTGTCATTCATTGTGTTCTTCTGTCTCCTCCATCTCTCTCTCTCTCTCTCTCTCTCTGTTTTTCTCCATCTTTTTCTCTCTCTTATGCGTCCTTCCTTTTCTCTCTTTTTCTCACTGTCTCCTTCTCCATCTGTCTTTCTCTTTCAATTGTTCTCTCTCTATCCCCTTCTCTCTTTCTCCATCTTTCTCCCTCTCTCTCATACACTCTTTCTTTCCCTTCTCTCTTTCTCACACTTGGTCTTTCTCCAATTTTCTTTTTCTCTGTTTTCTCACGCCCCCCTTCTCTCTTCCTGAGTCTTTCTTTCTCCTTAGTCTTCCTTCTTTCTCTCTTTTTTCTCATCCTCTCATCCTCTCTTTCTCTCATTTTTTCTTCCCTTCTCTTCTCTTCTCTTCTCTTCTTCTCTTCTCTCATACTGTTGTTGAGTTCAAGTTTACTTTATTGACAGGACAAAATTACATTTGTGTTGTCAAAGCATTGCAAGAATTATCTATATAATAATATATTTATATACAATTTAACAATAAAAAAGAGAAAATGTCAATTATCAATTAAAAATATATTTAAAAAACCTATTTGAAACATGCATCACATAACAAGACTGAAAAAAGTTGATTATGGAATATATCTATATACTTTTTTGCCAGTCACAGAAGGAGACCAGGGCCTGATGGACACAAAGAGTCGAGTCAGGGCTTTTCGGTTGCAATCAGCAAAAACGTTGCTTTATCTGAGAGACATGTGGACTGAATCTGAAGTATGACCTTCAGATGTTCTAGATACAAATGGTTGAAGCCAATCGGAGCCCTTTTTGTCACTCATTTCTCCTGGTCTGGAGGACAGATTTAAAGATCTACAAAGGTGTTTGCTGTCTGGGAGTGGGGTGACTGGACTAACTGCTATTATAATACCCACTGGTACAGACCAGACTGTTGTCCTCTGCCAGCGTAAAAGCGCCTCTTGAGGAAGTGATGCACAAAACTGGGCCACTGCATAGACGTCAGCGGGTGGAAATTGGTGGAAACATTTAGGGAGTTCACTGGACCTTAGACCTCCACAGTGGCTGCTAGTTTGCTGGAGGTAAAATCAGCTCTTCCTGGATGTTACAGAGAACTGCGGTGAGAGGAGGTCTACAGAGACAGCGAGTTTGCCTGGCCTGTATGAAAGTGATTCATCTAACTGTTCTGGGACGTCAGTGATTGTCAAGATGGTTGGACTCAGATCAGGTGGAGATCCCTATAGCGTCCTATAGAGAAGTGCACAGCTGATCTGCAGTGGAGGATTATTTATGGGGCGATAACTTCACACAGACATGTGGCACACCTGGATCCAGCAGTGCCGAGAGGAAACTACTGAGCATCTGTTTTTGTGGCGTGAGAAATTAGATGATTTGTGTGGTTTTTGAATGGATGTTTTTGAGGCCTTATGTGGGAAACTTTTTGACAGGATCTTTGTGAAGTTAGTGTACAGGACAGAAAAGGGCCTTTTAAATGTATTCATGCACATGGGCAACATGGATGAAGAGGAAAAATAAGGCCAGTGCTGGTTGTGTGCAGTAGCAGCACCACGAATGGTGGTTTAAAATTGGCATAACCAATTCATGGGTGGGTTGAAGCTCACGAATGATGAGATATAGGCTACAAAAAGTATGTCATACTGTAAGGTTAATGTAATACCAAGAGTCAGACGCTTGCAGATAAGCTTCAATCACAGAGAAAAGGCTAACATACTGGTGATTTCAAGTATTTATGCCTTCAGTGCTGATGAGCTGGTTGATGACTGTGCCATGTTTACATTTGGGTAACTGTAGTCATTGTATGTATTTGTTTAATGGTGCATCCCACATTTCCAAAATGCACTCAGCATCACTGTTAATGCAGTACTTAATACACTCACACTTCTCATAAAAGTGTGATGAGATGCACCTAGATTTAGTGCTGTTTGACAGTGCGTGGGTGGCTCAGGAACAAGCCGCTCTTAACAACCACCTCAGTCACGGTTAGAGACTAAGAGCATATTAGTTTGTGTTTGTGGTTTATTTATTTATAAGATTTTAATAAATAAAAGCACATTTTTAGCCATCATTTTGGGTGGGCCTGTGATAAAAGTGGGTAGGCCAGGGGTCGGCAACATGTGGCTCCAGAGCCACTTGCAGTTCTTTTACTGTCCCATTGCGGCTCCAAAGCAGAATTCGATTTTTTTTAGGTAAAAATAAAATAATCCTCCTTTGCAGTAAAATAAAACAATAAATGCTAAATCATCAACCTTAAACCCTGAAGGTTGGCACACAGACTGCTGGTCACTATAACAACACAACAGCTAGTAGCTAAAGAAAAGGCAAAGGGAAAGATTTAAGACAAACATTGATAATTTGGAGATGAATGGAATTATTTGCATTTTAAACACAGCTGATTCCCTGATTTAATTTAATTTAACATTTAATCTGCATCAAGGAACTGTCAAACACTACAAAGTCGATTTTCATTCGCCAGCTTCTCGCTTGAATTTTCCTGTTTCACCTTAAATGGTACAGCAATTACATTTTGGCGCCTCAGACGCCATTTAAGGCGGAACCTCATGAAAAAAAAATCTAACATTGAGGGACATTTTACAAAAACTATTCTACTTTTGAGAAAAGGTTTCCTGCTGGAGATGTGAGAAAAGCGGCTATAGCTGAGCTAAAGCTTAAAGCAGAGCAAAATGAGTCTGCATTTTCGTTTATATTACCTTATATTTTTTAGTCTATACTAGCTAGCACATATTAAAACATATTTTAGCCAAGATTTCTTCAATAAAATGGACATAAATGTTGTGGCTCCCAAGGTGGTTTGATTTTTTTTGAAAGGACAAAATGGCTCTTCTTAACATTTGGGTTGCCGACCCCTGGCCTAGGCCCACTGTGCCCAATCATAGCATTGCCACTGGTCCTGTGGTTCCTGAGATGATGCTAAAAGTGCTGATGGCAGGGCATATAAAAGTGGAATATGAGTATGACAGACTGGTGGACAATGTAGACGAGTGCTATGTGGAGACTGAGAAATGTGCTTTGCTACACTGTGGATGACAACATTCAGTTTTTTAATGTTTAATTTTTGCTTTGAGGCCGATTTTATTTATCCTCTAATGTAATAGTTTGACTACATTTGGCTACAAAATACTTCTCCTCTCCTCTCCTCTGCTCTCCTTTCCTCTCCCTGACTCTTCTGCTTCTAAATGCAGCCCTGTGCTGTCATCAGAAATAGTAGCTGTCATAACACTGCTGTCTTTCACTCACTCAATCAGTCACTCAGTCAGTGTGGGGTTCTAACAGTAGCATTACTCTAGACGTACACAACACAGGGGTCGCTTGGGTCCACCACACACATAAGAAACACACACACACACACACACACACACACACAACACCAGCATTCAAGCTTCCCTAAGGCTCATTCCTAGTCGTTACTAAAAGCTTGTATAAGACAGTGCCACTGTAATATGTATTAAAACCAGGTAGTCTTTTGGAAAGTAAACGCTCTTTTATTTAGCTTGCACACACTTACAGCTTGTAGCTTTTGTGCTTGGTGGCCAGCTGGTGGATTGAATACATCCAGAAAGCAGCAGTGTGGGTGATAATTTCACCTACTATTCATGTGAACAGAAGGTAATTAAACACTCTCAAACTCCTTAAACAAACTTACATATATCCATGCAGCACACACAGTTATTGCCAAACACATAATTACAGTACGCATCCACTTGCAACTTCGTCTCGCTGCATCCTATTCATTTCTATGGCAGCCTCTGTCGCATTGTGCAGTGCATGATGGGTTGCAGCGCAGCGTCAGGTAAGACTAGACTGATCTTATTCTGATTGGGAAGCATAACTTTCTCTGAAAGTAGAAATGGACAACAACAGCTCTCTTTGTCTTCTTTGCACACATGACAGTTTTACATTACAATGAAAATATCTGATACATAACTGTTGACAGTGAAGATCTGGGCAGACGACTTTTGTTTGGACGTAGTTTACATAGTTTGAGTGGGAAGGCAAAATTTATCATCATACAGAGATTAAGGTAGGTATCTTGCTAGTGAGATTGAGTGAACAAACATTCTAGCTTGTGTGAATGACTGATGTATCCTAAAAGTTGTAAACGTAGAAGTCTTATTTTAGGCCTTTGTGCAACATCAAATGGTTCATCAGATTGTTTATTGCCCCAAATATGTTCAATACATTTCCTTAATTTTATAAAAAATATAGAAAAACCTGATAGCGGCAAGCAGAGAGACCAGAATTAGGGCAAGAAAAAGAGGAAGTGGATGCGTAGCAGGGCTATGCAAATGACTTCATGGAATGCAAATGAACCAAATACACTTCCACATGGTTCCAGCACCACAATGTTTAATAATTCTTTTATCAGCTTTTGTTAGAAGTAAGCTAATTAGCTAGTTAACATAGTTAACACAGAAGCTAGGTATCTAACTTTTCCCTTGCTTGACTGATTCCCTGAAAGTATATCCCACTTCAGATTTCAGTCTTCTATCTCTAGCATATTTTCTTAGTTAGCACTAGAGCACAAGCTAGCTGACATAGTTGATGGGCAACTGCATTAGCTAGCTCACATAAATGTTAGCTTGCATCAGCTGCAAACTTTAGAATCAAATGTGCTATGCAGAATAGAGTACATGTTCAAAAATATCACCCTTTTAAAGAGTGAATTCAGCTGCTTTAAGCTGACACAGGTGTTCAGTAATCTCTATAGAAAAGCACTGCCAATAGAATGGAACTGTAGTCGTACATGAGCCTAAGGTCACCACACCCAGTGCCAAGCGCTGGCTAGAGGGGTATAAACACTGGTCCAGGGTTCCAACATCTAGTGTAAGGTTTTCCCAGAAGAGTAAAAGCTATTACTACAGCAAAGGTTTGGATAAATAGGTAATATTGTTGTCATTTTTTACATTTTTTATAACATTTTAACATTATTACTAAAAAGATCAGCTGTTGCAGTGGGTCTTATCACAACATAGGTTTGCAGGCTTGCTTGCATTAAGGCAAGGCTGGAGAAACATTTAACAAGACTGACAGGTGAGTAGTTATGCCTCTTTATCCTGATTGGAGAGATGTTGATGGTCATTCATTTTTTTTCCATTTACAGAGCTTGGGGCAGCCAAAGAGACCGTATTTCCACTCTCCCAAAAAGGAGAATCAACGATATATATATATAATTGACAGCTTCTGTCATATCGACTGATGTCTTTGTTTAAAATGCTTTAACTTATTATTTTTTGCATATCACTTTCTGCAGTGTAGGATGCTTAGATTTTGTTCTGTAATAATTAGAACCTATGTGGACTAAATTCCCTCCACTGGAACAAGAAGATGTATCACTAGCTTCCATGCTATGAAACATGGTAAAGGTTCAGGTAAAGTGCAGCCTCTGAGTTCAGGTGATTGGATAACAGCTCATAAAGAACTTTCCTCCAGGAAAGAAACCCAAATCCAGGTGACAAGTATGCGAACAAAAATGCTATTCAGCAAAACACACTAGTTTGCCTCAGCAGGGAAAATAATTACCCCAGTTAGTGTCCTGCACTCCTGTGCAGAGAGATAGCACTGTGGAAAATAAAGCAGTAACCCTTAGGAGTCCGGAGTTATTACATTCTGCTGTACATGACTAGAATTCCACAGTTCCACAGTTAATGCTAGTTATGTAATGTATTTCATTTGCATTTGATTTTCATTCTCTTTTGACAGGTATGTGTCTGTATTTTAATTTTTTTCCAGTGTAGAAAAATGACAAAATTATGGCAAAAATATAAAGGATGTTTTTCTTTCTGCAAAACAAGACTGGGCTTCAAATCATAAGAAAAAATCTTGTCTTGTTTTAATGAGCTACAAGTGACAAATAATTAAACAAAATGTAAGAAGAGGCATTTCAAAGCTTATACACCATGGAGGACCTAAGAGGGTCAATAACTGCAAACTGAAACCTGCTAAGAAGATACGTCACATTTTAGATCCTTCAATTAACCAAGTGAATTACCATGACCTTGTATATATGTGTATACATACATACATATATATATATATATATATATATATATATATATATATATATATATATATATATATATATACACACACACAAAAGTAGTGGGACACCTACACATAATGCATTCTTCCACACCAAACTCACCCAGCCATGGCTTTTTAGACCTTGCTTTGTGCACTGGGGCTCAGACATGCTGGAACAGAAAAGGGCCCCAAACTGTTCCCACAAATTTGGATGCATACAATTGTCCAAAATGTCTCGGTCTGCTAAAGCATTAAGATTTCCCTTCACTGGAACTAAGGGGTCCAGGCCAACCCCTGATAAACAACCCCATATCATTATCCCTCCTCCACATAACTTTACAGTTGGCACAATGCAGTCAGGCAGGTAACGTTCTCCTGGCCATCACCACACCCAGACTCATCCATCGGACAGCGTGATTCATCAGTCCACAGAATGAGTTTCAACTGCTCCAGAGTCCAGTGGTGGCGTGCTTTACATCACACCACCACAATGCTTGGCATTATGCTTGGTGATGTAGGGCTTGCATGCAGCTGCTCGGCCATGGAAACCCTGCCACGAAGCTTCCAGCACACAGTTTTTGTGCTGATGTTAATGCCAGAGGAGGTTTGAACTCTGCAGTTATTGAGTCAGCACAGTGTTGTCGACTGCATGGCTATGGGCTTGATTTTATACCCCTGTGGCAATGTGACTGACTGAAACACCTAAATTCAATGATTAAGAGGTGTGTCTTAATACTTTCGTGCACATAATGTGTGTATATATAGTAATCATAGAAAGTCTTACCATATATATATGATTATCCTGTCTGTAAGAAACTATGAACACCTTCATAAAACGTCAAAATGAATTCAAAAGGTACTAAAAGGGCAGGATATGCATATAAAAATACATTACACTTTACAGACATGTTTATTTTGCATTATGAATTGTTTACATAATGCATTATAAAGGGTGTTTATAACACGTTATATTGACAGTGCCGAAAAAGTGCAGTTCCAGCCTGTATAGTTATTATGACTAACAAACCTGCACATGCTGAACCATGCTATGATTGCTGTTTTAAATAAACTCTCTTTTACTGTAATGTGTTTCACTTAGTTCTTATAATTAGGTTATGTATAGTCATGTGTAATAGTTTATACTCATAATGACAAGTAAATAAATTCTGCCACTTTACTTAACATAAAAATGACTATGGGCTATTATATTATAGATCATAAGTTATTAAAAGAAAGTGTTTATGACTAGGCAGGTTATAATGCAGTAACACTGACAATATAATATGTTAGAACACCTCTTATATTACCTTATGTTTACAATTCATAATGCATAACAAACATGGCTAAAAAGTGGAATGCGTTTCATAAATATTTATTTTTTTATTATTTTATTATTTATTTATTATTTTAGGAATGCATTATAATGTATTGTTTGTTATGAATGTGTTCACAGATTCTTGTAGACATATTATTCATAGAAAAGGTTACTTTTTTACTTCAGATGTTTATTGCTTTACTAAAAATAAATAAAAACCTTGAGATTTGAAACAAATTAGGCTTATTCATTTTAAATAGGAAACATGCCTGTAAAACTTCACTGCCTGTTTTAGTCTCTGGAACTGAAAAGAAGTTGACTAGAAGTCATAATTGAAGTATGCTTTGGTGCAGTTCTGTAAGTGTCCGTCTGTTTGCCAAAGACAAAGCTTTTAAGACACATTAAGCAAACTTTGTTAACAGTTGTAGTTAACCTAATCATCCACCAATCAATGAACCCGATCACAATCATGTGCTTAGAAACAATCAGTGATTTCAGACAGCCGGTTTTACTTTTCACCAATCAGATCTAATCTAATGGGCTGCAGGCCGTCTGTAATGAGAGTGAGTGCAGATTACAAACAGGGTAAATATGCTAATGCGCTGTGGCCCGTTTACATCAAAGCCCGTTAGGTGATTGCGCTGAGAAGAGGCACTGAAAGCTGCATACACAGATCTGGCAGGTCAGGGTCATCCGTAGTGCTATGACTGTAACCAAGCCAGGTCGGCACATGTTTGCTGGAGGGGAGAGTAAAAAAGAGGAACAAAGAAAGAGAGAAATTTTGGCTTGTTGCCTGCTGGCTATAAATCATGGTTAGGTGATTCAGCTTGAGTTCATGAACCTCTACTAACTGGATGAAGATCATGATTAAAATAACAATGTGAGTAGGACAAACCCAAAAGAGTTACACACTTGTCCAAAACTACAGGCCCTCAAAAAGTGATGCACTGAATTCATTTGCTTCCACAGGAACAAAATATATTACATAAACATAATTCTTGCCGATAGCATGTAAACTGAGACACAACTGTGATGACGTAATTTATTTTATTCATGTGGAAATTATGCACACATTTTTACCAAGCACATTTAATGCATTAGATCTGTCAGTGTAAAGCATTACAGAGACTTACTTATAACTGTACTATTTCTATGGAAAACTCAATAAAGCACTACTGTAGTACTCAATATACTGTAACAATGATTTTAAAGGTGAAGCACACAACCAGTTACAGTCTAACCCCCTTTCTTGTTTCATTGTCTCAGTTTAATGCATATGTCAGGTTGCTAGCAACTTATGACCTCATTTCCACCCCTACGCCATCCATTTTTTCAGATAAGTGACAAAATATGAAAATTGACAAAATATATTTTACTTCATTATGGCATGTGACTCAATTTGTATTAGATGTAAATACCGGTGCTAACACTAAGGCTGGCTTTACATGGTAAAACCTTCGTGCACCTTTATTTGCTTGAAACCTGCATGAAACTAAATTGCACAATGAAAAGCATGCTGCAACTTAGCTAACTGTTCTGTAACCCTCTAGGTCAGGGGTGCCCATACTTTTGTGGCTTGAGATCTACTTTTTCCAGTGGATAGGTCATCATGATCTACCTAAAAAAAGAAGGCTAGCCTCTTTAAAAGCTTTGAAACTTTTTAATGCACTTCAGTGGCCTATATTTATATTCATCATTAACAGTCACAGGGCAAATGCCTTAAAAATCACACTAACCTTATTCGGATGATTTGCACTGAATGGTGTCAGCCAGGTTTGTGTAGTCTGGACCGCTTTTTTCTTCCTGAGTTCACTTTTAGCTGGGAATTTGCCGTCGTAGTTTCTGTGTATAGTTCAAAAATGCCTCCTGACGTTCCCCTTCTATGGAAGTGTGATGGCTACTGGCAAATCAAGCAGATGCATTTGGAGTTTAACAATGCAAAAAAATAGTCCTTCTCCTGCTCTGCATGGAAGAGGTAAGTTTTAGGTCTCACACTCATCTGAAAGAGTCAGTGTAGGTTACAAAAGGAAAACCACAAAAATTGTGCTACACAAACTGGCTACTGATAAATGAAGACCTTCTAGATCGCTACAGAGGCAAACTCTCAGCAGTGCTTTAGGTGGGCTGTGGTGTAGCTATGGTAACAAGCAGTAAATTAAAGAGATAGTGGCCACATTTCATGTCAGTCAATCACGTTGACCTGCCCACCACCAGAAGCAGTAAGAAAGTGTTGAAATGTGATAGTCTGTTTGAATGAGGTGCGATCTACCACATGCACTGTGTGATCGACTGGTCGATCGCGATCAATGTATTGTAGCCAGCTAATGCTAACAGCTGCTTAGACGGCTTGTTCCACCATGTAATATTCTTTATCCTGCTGTTAACATGACATTTCTCCTCTCTTGATGCCCCCATTTGGGATCCAAAATGTGAAAATGTTTACAGAAGAGGAGACTGAGATGTGCTCCTCAATTAACTTGTTGTGCTTCTAGGAAAGAATGGGCGAGACAAGTAGGCCATAATAGTAATGGCCAAACAGACGATTTTAGTTTTTCTGTGTTAATTTTAACATAAACACAATGGATAAAGACTCAAATATACAGTAAAGGAACCTGACATACAGACAAATGTCTGATATATAGATATTGAAAAGAATGGCAATCACAGCTGAACAAAGCACACCAAGATGACAAAAATGCTTTAAAAGTGTAAATTTCACCTCATGGATAACTTTATAGTTAAAACCATAAGGTGTAAGTAATCAATAGTAATACGTGCAACTTCGATTGTTTCGTGAAATGTAACTGTCAAGTTGCCTGGAAATTATGTTGCAGGCAATTCACAACATGCACTTCACTGCATGAAAGTTTACAGCCAGTACAGCCAGTCTAACAATCTGAGGTACACAGAGCTGAAGAAAACACTAAGTTTAAAAGAAAACTCCAGCATTTATCCATCTGTCACATCTGTAGAGTCCAGTTGATTACGACCAAAAAACAATTCTGATATAATTTCCTGTAAAAAGAAAAAAAAAACAACAACAACTACCACAACAAAACACATAAGAGCCAAGAGGCAGTTCAGCTTCCCTCTACAAGATAATCACCCACATGCTGTAGACTGAGATGCAGCAGTTTGAGATTAGGGTGAGTAAAAGAGTATTGTTTCAGGGTTAAAAGCTGCTGAGCTTTAGTGTGCATCACTGCGGCACAGTTGGATGATGCCTGATGGCGTGCGTGTGTCGCATTGCTTCAAATGTCACATCTTAACATAATAGAGCCAGTGATTGGCCCCCAGGCAGCTAGACTCCACCCACCAATGGGCCTGAAGCTGTGGATGAGTAAACGTGTAAGTGAGAGACAGTGTGTATGTTTTGACTAGAGTGTTTATTAAAACTGATGAACACATCAGTGACTGTGTCCTATTCCAGCTAAAGAGTCTCGTCATTGCTAAAGCATTTCTGAACAGCAACTTATTCCTTTAAGATGAAGGCTAATAACCAGTGGCGAAAACATCGGGGTCTTCTAGGCCTTCAGAGAAGACCTAATGAAGTCTAATCTCATCCCCTGAATGAATAACGTGTGCTTAGAGGCTGTTTGATGTCTAAATAAATGAAGGGTGTTCTCTGACTTTTGCACAGAACTATATGTCTAGACCGCTAATTCATCTGACTTTAAGGGGTTAAGTGAGAAGTAAAGAGCATTGCATAAGAGAGGAAACACACAAAGTTTATTATGCTGCAGCTGAACATATAATTGTGCTATAAATAGAGAATGGCCTTGTAGATGTTCACACAAAGCACGTGTTAGATAAGAGGAAGTGCCCACAGTTAATGAGCCACATTACATACAGTCCACATACAGAGCATGATTTAAGTCACAAGAGGAGAAAAATTCTTAGACAGCTGATCACCTCTGACACGCACACCTGGGACATTAGCGTTGCCAATAGATATGGTAAAACTTAGAGAGAGTGACAGCCTGTGTGTGTGTGCATGTCCTAATTTTGTAGAGAAACATGAGAAAACCTCGGTCTAACCCAGGACGAACAAAATGCTCCTGACTTTGTAAAATGCATAACATTAGGATAAAAGGATAATGTGTAATATCCTAATATGCAATGATATGTAATTATCTTCACATATTAGGATATCATCACATACTAGGATACCATTACCTATTAGGACATTCATATTAGGCCCAATCCAATTCCCTACCCTTGGTTTTAGAGGATCACTTTGCTCCTTGGAACTGAGCTACAAGGGGTAGTGGTTGAAATCTTCCCCTATGAAATGGGACCCTCAGATAAAAAAGAACATTACTTCATTAACAGACTACTAGAGCTGCTCTGTAGGCGACCCTGCCAGTCTGCGATAGCAGAGGAGGGTAAAGTTCAGCTCCTCACTGCTGGGCTTTAGTTACATTTAGGGAATCTTATGCCTTCAAAGAGGGACAATTATTTATCATCGCCCACCCCTGATTTTTCAGTGATATGAAGCTATTCACTAGCATAAAGCATAATACAAGCATAAAAAATCACTAGTAGTCTTTGTAGCTAAATTTCTCGTTTCCCCTCAAATGGCGCAGCAGTTCTGATGCCTGAGGCTGTAACTGCTGCACCATTTAAGATGGAACAGGATATTTAGCTAGCTAGCTTATGAGTAAGCCATTAGCGTACTACTAGTGATTTTTTATCCTTGTTATGAAGAAAAGGACCGTAATACATTGAAACACCATTAAACTAAGACAAAACCATGTTTATCATATTTTCAATAGAGAAAATATTTATATTTGTGGGTGTTTTTGGTTGCTTGCGCCATCTTGCTGTTTTTTTTTTCTTTTTTCTCATAACACTCTGTTTGGAGGTTGCCTTCGACAAACCTGGGGGCAATGTAGCCATAACACTTCGCCCTACCACTCCATCTCAACAGGAATCAGGACACTCTACCCTAAGGAGTATGGGCTAAGTGGGGGTAAGGGGTGAAATGAGATTAGGCCATAGATATATATATACTTTATTTATTATATGTACAATTGATATAGGATAAATATATATGGCATTTGCACATAATCACTGTCAGATCAAAAGTGTATCTACACTTGATAGTATGTTTCACAAAATCCCTATATATGATTACTGAAATGAAGGTTAGGGTTATGTTAAGGTTTTGATGTAACAATATTTAGCTATTAAAATACTGTTAAATAGAAAACCCATATGAAGTAATACAAGTGTATGTGTGTGTGTGTGTGTGTGGGTGGGTGGGTGCACGTGTGTGTGTGAGGTGCCACTAGCCAGTTCATCCGTCACGTTTTTTTTCTGTCTGTATGCGTTCAGTACAGCCTGAATCACAGCTTAAAGTCATAATCATACACAGCGCATATTCAGAGAGTGAGCTGCAGTGTGGCAGCATATGTTCACTAGCTGTGCATTTGGACTATTGCCTCAGAGTTGGAGGGGTGGGGGGTGGTTCTCTGAAGGTTTGTGTTGTTTTAGTTCCAGCTTGTGACTATGATGCAAATGACCAGTACTGGAGACGTTTTGAAATTCCTCATTAATGTAAAACCTAAACATCCACTGATCTTAGTGAAGCACAGATGAACATTAAATATTGTTGGGCTAGTCTGCACTTTCACCACTTGGTAAACAGGCTGTCTAAGCAACACAGAGTGGTCAGCTTCTGTCACGCAAAATTTGTGATGCATGTTTCAATACACAAATAACACACAAACAAGTCTCTGCAGAATGTCACATCCCAGGCTCCGCCTCCTCCCACTCTCCAGTGCTTTACTAGGTCCGCCCATCCTCCAGCTCACTTCCCCTCACACGTAAAGCTCATTTCACTCTCTCTTTTGAAAACCCTGACCAGGCTTGCCCAGGTTGCAAAGTCTCTCACTACCCAACTGAGCTTCTGGTATTTTTGCCATTTTCTACTTGACTTTGATTGTTTTTGACCCTGCGCTGTGTTTCTTGTTTTTTTGCTTGTCTGCTGTTTTGATACTGTTTGCTGGCTTTAATTCTATGTGGTGGATTTTGCCTGCTATCATTAAAGCCTCTGTGTTTGCATCCAGTCTCTCTCTCATACTTGATATGTCATTACTTCAATAACATTGCTGCAAATACAGAACTTTACACCAATGCCACAACTGTTAGCCAGATAAACCATTACAGTAGTCACATATATTTCACATGTGAAGCATGCAAAAAACACGATTTTACGTGTAATCACATTTATGTTTTATATTCAAAGGTGAAATTCATGTGACTTTTATGTAAGAGAACCCAACGAAACATCATCATTTATCTGTACTGATCCAACAGTGAGGATATAGACCAATAAACGCATAACATGATCTCTTGCCCCGTCTCTCTCTCCAAACTCTTGCGATATTGGGTATCTGATTTATGAGACATTCACACTCAAAGCCTTTTAAGACCGCTTATCTGAGGTGCCTGTGCATGCGTAGTTACTGCTGCATGGTCAGTTGGTGTTTGGGATAGGGCAGAGTTAGGGGCAGCCTGAGCTGACACATGCCTCAGCCAATCAGCGCATTTACACAGTGCACTTACAGCGAGCTTGGTTAAACGTGCTCTTGAATCAGGTTCCTCATAGGTGAGATTAATCTGGCATATTTTGCCACCTTTCCTTTAGCCGACTGCCTAGTTCACCTTTACAGACGTGCCAACCTTGTACATATATAACAAAGGGAATTGAACTGAACTGAACTGTTAGTTTTGCCATCGGCAATTTCCAACTGAGCTTGTCACTCATGTCTGACATACAATCTGTGGTAAATGCTGTCAGATTTATGACAAGATGTTCAGATTGATTAACTCAGGGGGATTGGGGCAGGTTGGAGGGGGGTGTTTATTTCAGCCAGCGGTGTGTGTGTGTGGGTGTGTACTGTCGTTGAGCTCAGTGGAATTAGTTACTAGCCTTCAGTCACACCCTCATACATTTTTCATTGGAAAGGCCTACGCAGTCGTACAGGTGTCTGCTCTGTATGTGCATTTACTTGAATGATCCCTGTCCAAATCAGACTCTGACAGTTACTTTACAGTAGTTCACAAGAACATACTACTATTTATATATTTATTTCTTTATTTATTGCAAGCTATAATGAGTTGAAAGTGTTCTATTGGACTAGTAAGCCAGTCTACTCCTGTGTGTTTTTTTCCTACTGTGGTGAATGAAACATCTCAGTTATACTTACATTATGAAGAGACACAGTTCAATCATGTTTGAAAGGAAACCAAACTAGTGTTAAAATAGTGTTAACAGTTTTTCCCAAGAAAGACTAAAATAGTATCTTTATTGCCTGAGCAGGGATCTGAACCCTCCTCTCCTGCATCCTAAGGCCCAATTCCCATTTCTTATTTTTATCCCTATCCCCTTGTTTTCGAGTGAACTCAGTTCCAAGGGGCAGTGGTTGAAATCTTTGCCTTTGAAATGGGACCTTCAAATAAAAAAAGAGAGAGTATTACTTTATTACGGGGGGCGGGGTATTTGTTATCACTTACTCCTAATTCTTTGGTGATATGAAGTTGAAGTCAGCTATTCACCGGCTTCTTGTTCGAATTTTCCCGTTCCACCTTAAATGGAACAGCAGTTACATTCTGGCGCTTCAGGCATCAGAACTGCTGCACCATTTATGGTGGAACAGGAAATGTAGCTAGCTAGCTACCGAGACATTAGCAGACAGTTACAGATTTTTTTTGCTTTTATAAACAAAAAAAGGACCATAATACACTGAAACGACATTAAACTAAGACAATACAGTGGTTATCATAATTTTTAACAAACTCACATTTGTGGGTCTTTTGGTCGCTTGATCAGCCATCTTGCCGTTTTTTCTTATTTTCTAATAACACTCCGTTTGGGATGCGCCTCTGAAAAATCTCCATTTGTAGGGCCATGTAACCCTAACACTTCGCCCTACCCCTCTATCTCAACAAAAATCGGGACACCCTACCCCTAGACATGAACACGCTAAATGGTGGGTTAAGGGCTAAGTGGTAGGGGCAAGGGGTGAAATGGGATTGGCCCAAAACTGTACTGTAATGACCCACTATGCTGTCTATCTGTGATCTTCACTCCAGTTGGGGCTCCTAAGAGTGATGAAGTTCTTTGGAAGTTCCTGGGTGAGGCCTAGCGGTGGCAGCATGAGAGACTTGTGTGTGTGCTGCATGTATGTCAGTCAGCATGAGAGCCGTTTGTTCAAATGGCTAAGTACAGTCTCTAGTTTCAGAGCAGTATGACCTCAGGTGTCTGCAGGTCACGGTCAGTCATGCTAGCGTTTCACTCGGTGACGTGACGTGTCCCACAACCCAGGGACCACATCACTCTGAAGTGTCTTTGTGTGACCATGTTCAAGTGTGTGTTTCCTGTCACGTCGGGCAGAGACACATGAGCTTTAACAGGACGTTTGACACATTTACTGAGCAGTCCAGCAGAAGCAGAGCTGAAAGTTCAGCCTGTGTTTGTCAAGTTCAGGGAATGAACTCAATAAAAGTTTAATTCAATGTGGTTGTGAGTTCTTTTTTTAGACTGTCGTTCAGTTTGGTGACTTGACGTAGCTGTCATGGTTATAAAAGTGCTAATTCAATGAAAGATCAAATTCAAAGTTGTCCAGTTACCCCAAATGTAGTCGATCAGCCATCAGACATGTTTGGTGTCTGAAGTTCATCTCTTTAGTTTTACATTGGAGCTACAAGGCTAATGTAGCTAACAAGTACAGGCTTATACTTACCGATTAGCACTGTGTAAACTGCATGCCAACATCAGCATACACTTATCTTAAGCCACACTGTATTGTCAGGTAATCTCAAATAGGCTTGATCATAAGGTTTCTGACACTATGTGAAGGAAACCTTCCTGCTCAAAAACAGCACAGACTAGCAAGCATTCAATGCAAGTTTAAGCTGGTTTAAGATGGCTTATTTTGATCCGGTGTTGGTTTAGCTGGTCACCCTGCATGGTCATGCTGGTTGACCAAAATAGCAGCATTTGGTTTTGCTTTTGACCAGCTACACTGTTCTGTGCTGGTTATCTAGCAAGGTTCCGCCACCAAACATGTCTTTGCTCATCTACATTTGGCTGTATTAGGGGTAAAGCTACATTTTAAATGGGGTAATAGTGTAAATTTGATACTGCCCTGATCTACCACTTGAAATATTGCATATTACTTGAACACATGTCATTTCAGTTGGAAAGTCACTATAACTGTAAAGTCACTATAACTGTAGCAATAAAACATGGGCAGTTTTTGCAGTTGTTCATGAAGAAGTGATCACATGGCTTAGTGTATTTATTAGCATTTACAGTAGTGGCCCTATTAAAGTGGCTGAATATTTGATGTATAATTCATGTAGGCAGTAAAGGTATTAATGACATGCTAAGCTGTAGGTGCCACCTCAGCCATAAAGGGTAAATGCACATTTTACAATGAAGCTGCTGGCTTGGTTGAGGACGATGATACAGAATGAAAAGAAACCTGGAATAGCTGTGTTTTTTCAGGTAAGCTTGTTGCTATGTATAGAGTTTGTATATATTAGGAGTACACAAGTTCTGTATACTTATTTGAGTGTATAAACATGTATGGGCGAAGTGTTAGGGCTACATGGCCCTCTAAACGGAGGTTTTTGCTGAGGCACAATCCAAACAGAGTGTTATGAGAAAAAAAGAAAAACCAAGAAACCAAAAAAACCCACACATGTGAGTATTTTCTCCATTAAAAAGTGGGGATAATCATTGTATTGTCACAGTTTAATGTTGTTTTGATGTATTATGGTCCTTTTCTTCACAACAAGCATAAAAATTGCTACTAGTATGCTGACGTATTGGTAGCTAGCTAGCTAAATTTCCCATTCCACCTTAAATGGTGCAGCAGTTCTGATGCTGACTTCAGCTTCATATCACAGAAGAATTAGAGGTGGGTGGTAATGAACTGTCGCACCCTCATCTTTGAAGGTATATGATGCCCTAAATGTAACTGAAGCCCAGCAGTGAGGTTGCTGAACTTTACCCTCCTCTGCTGTCACTGCAGACTGGCAGGATCGTCTACAGAGCAGCGCTAGTAGCTGTTAATGAAGTAATATTCTTTTTATTTGACGGTCGTCCCATTTTGTAGTGAAAGATTTCTCAAAAACACTCAAAAACAAGGTGTATGTATAAAAATAAGACATGGGACTGGGCCCTTGGTGTTCAAATTTTGCTTCTTTAGTTGAACACTGGAGCTACGAGGCTTATGTTGCAAAGAAAGAGTAGAAATGAATAGTTACCCAAATAATTTCTGTAAATACATGCCTATGTAATGTGCTTACATGCAAAAGGGATTTGGAATTTGGCACAACACCCCTGATGTCTAAAAAGGCAGTGTCCAGAAACCCGGTATAGTTCACAGTAAGTCATACTGTGCTCTAAATCACATCGACAAGTCTGCACAACCTTCATGAAGACCTGGATCCAGTTTGAGAAAAGTTTTGGTGATGTATTTCAGAAAAAGAAATTTGGGTGACTATTGACTTCTAGTGTCTTTTAGCAACATGAACCTTGTAGCTCCAGCACTACACTAAAGATGCAACACTTGGAAACCAAATGTGTCTTGGCTGATTGACTACATCTTGTCTAAGTGTGTGAACCTTCAAAAGTGCTACAGAAAAGACAGACAGACAGATACATAGATAGATAGATAGATAGATAGATAGATGTGTTGATACATTTCATTAATGTGGAAATGATGTATACGTTTCAATCAAGTGGATCGCTTTTTCAGTGTGAAGCCCTGGTGAGTGGTGAAATGGGCAGGTGGGGTAACCGTCAGTGAGGGTCAGGTGAGGTTTCCTTTCACTCTTCTTTTTCAGTTTGACCCATCACTGACCCATGTAGCTTCATTAATGAACTATTAATGACTCCATGCTAATCTCAACACTGCTGAATAGGACACACATACGCACGGCTGACTGGGCTTGCCGGAGGGCTCGAGAGACGTACTGTCCTCAGGGGTAACTCACAAGATCCAGAGCGCAGACCAATTTACTGTGGTTAATAACTACAATCACTTCATGCATTAAGCACCACCATTCAAAAAATTCAAGATAGGAGAAAGCATTAAAAGCAGGCGAGTACCTAATAGAATTTAAAGGTAATAAAATGTAAATAATAATAATAAAGATACTCTTTGTGGCACTGTGTAAGAATCTTAAAATTAATGTATTTACCATCACATTTAACTAGGCTCAGTTTATCAAGCCCTGCAGTACTGTGATAAAATTATATTACAAAGCTGTTTCACTGGGCAGTAGCTGTTTATTTGCTCCTAAAACACTAATAGAATTACTGTAAATAACATGAATACATTAAGCAGTGATTTTATGTCTGTCAATAGTTTTGTTTAACCATTTCCAAACCTCTCTGTGAGGAAGCCTGGTCTTATTTGACGTTATCATGCAGTATCTGGTTTACCTAATAGAGCCTGTATGAGTCAATTTTTGTTTTCATTTCTGTTCATATTTTTCTTGGATTAATTTTCCTGTGAAGAACTTTGAAAACTTTTCTTAAATCAAAAGATTTCTTGGATTTTACTTTTCAGACATTAAAGCACAGAGTAAAGTTGTTTTCAAATGTACTATATATGCATGAAGACATTCTTACTCTTATAATGTTATAATAATAATAATAATAATAATAATAATAATAATAAAAAAAAATAATAATAATAATAAGTATTGTTTATGTAGCACTTTCCACAATCACAATGTTGTTTTACAATGCAGTACGGTTATCATGATATTTAAAAATACATAAAAAATTATATTTAAAATAATTTATTAAATTTATGTATAATAATTAATAATAAACAAACATACACTTGACTATTATGGCCTTAACCACACACAATAGCCAGAATGTCTCTCAGAATGGGAGACACCTTTCTTACTCTCTTTCTCTCTACCTGTCTCTTTCTCTCTGTCTCTTTGTCAGTCTCTCTCTCTCTATCTGTCTCTCCCTGTCTATCTCTTTCACTTGCTTTATTTCTTTCTTTCTTTCTCTTTCTTTTTCTCTACCTGTCTGTCACTCTTTGTCTCTGTCTCTTTTTGTCTCTCTGTCTGTCTCTCTCTCGCTGTCTATCTCTATCTTTTTCTTTCTTTCTGTCTTTCCCTCTCTTTCTGTCTTTTTTCTCTACCTGTCTATCGCTCTTTCTCTCTTTCTCTCTCCCTGTATCTCTTTTGCTCTATTTCTTTCTTTCTGCCTTCCTTTTTCTCTACCTGTCTATCACTCTCTTTCTCTCTCTCTGTCTGTCTATCCCTTTTGCTCTCTTTCTTTCTTTCTTTCTTTCTTTCTTTCTTTCTCATTCTCTCTTTTTCTCTACCTGTCTGTCACTCTCTCTCTCTATCTCTCCTTCTCTCACTATCTCTCTCTGTCTATCTCTTTCCCTCTCTTTATGTCTTTCTTTTTCTCTACCTGTCTATCACTCTCTCTCTTTATCTCTCTCTCTTTCTCTCTCTCTCTCTCTCTCTCTCTCTCTCTCTCTAGCGTTATGTAAGAGCAGTTGGGGCAGCAGTCTGACTTCTTCATCTAATCAGCTGTGATTAAATGAAAGGCCTAGAATACGGAGGGTTTTCCTCTCTGCTGTTCAGTGCTTGAGCCAAAACAAAAAACTCAAAATAAATCTCTCTCTCCCCCTCTTTCCCCCCCTAATGATGCCAGAATCCGGAATCATTTTGTATTCTTAGTAATCATGAACATCTGGTCACCTCCAGCTGGTCCTGGGCCGTGTGTACGGGGCTCAGAGATTATACGTTTAAAAAACATCACGTTAATGTTGAGGTAGAGGCACGCTGACAGGGTCATTTAGAGACAGAAATGTCATAGAAGGTTGCAGATATACACATAAATTACATGCACACACATACATGAAGGCTAGAGGATGGCTAGAGTAGCACTTTGGTGCTACTCTGTCTGATATAGTGTATATATAGACTGTCCAGCTCATACAAAACAAGACAACCTACCAGAGTATCTTGATTCTCCTGTGACTAAGGTACGGTGAACATCTCTATCTTTGTTACTGAGTCTCAGATAAAAGGACTGACCATTTTTTTCCAAACGATAACTCTTCCAAAGTTAGCAGGTGCGAAGCTACAGGGTATCTTCACTTCCTCCAAATTAATTAGATCATTTTTCCAGTGCTCTCACCTTGGCTGAAGCCCATCAGTTAAAGAATCATCCTACCCTGTACCGTGCCTTCACATCTCTTGAAGGATTCTTCCTCCATTAAGCAGCAGGACTGATAAACCCTAAAGAGCATACAAGGAAGTAAGGATAGACTGTGTCACGGCAAGCAGGAGGCTGGTTCTTGAGCTTGATTTTGAACTTGAAGCTTGAAGACTCTATGACCCCGTTTACACCTGGCCACTTCATGCATCTTGCATGTCAGGATTATATCTGTAGAAGGCCAAGCTACACAAAAATGCAAGTGTAAACACACCCAAAGTGTTTAAAACAGATACAAATCCAATCGCTCAAAACACTTCAGGAGGTGGTCTACCAAAACCCCTCCCAGTGCAACCAAAACTCTCTATGCAATACATCGCCGAGCACATGATCCACGTCTATGAGGAAGATAATCTTGGAAGATGCATGTGGTTGGGACCCGGATGAAATGAAATGCTTAATAGCTATACAGACAGACACTACTGTGCAAAACAAGGTGCAGACAAAGAGGCTGAACAGGTAAACATTTGGTTACTGGTTGCTGCATAATGAACAAATTTGCATATTCCATCCCACACAGCAATCCGATATGAGTCCAACTAACCGTAAATGCATTTGACTACCAAGCATAAATACATGTGGCTACAATCCAGATACTAGTCACATGACGTGACCAGGTGTCGACAAGGTCTAAGCACTGTTGCTTGAAAGTTGATGCAAGTTTGACATACCAAGGTTAAGATACCAGTTTCATGTTCTAACTAGAGTACTTTGCAGACTGGAAATATATAGCTGCTGCACTTATTTGCTTTATGCTTTGTGCCATAGTTTGCAATTCTGGTGGATAAGGTGGCACCATATGGGTTCTTCTTCATTCCAAAGCTAACCGCTGAGGTCTCTGTTCTTCCAAAGGCAGCACAGATAGTTTTAGTCACATTCATTGCCATGAAGCACATCACTGTGACAGGGTGCTAAGGGAAGTGGATGAGAATGCCAGTCAAGTTTTCAATCAAACCAGGACTGATCCAAGCTGATTATGATTTAAGTTAGTACCATCATATTTTGCTGGGCTGTCAAACACCACATGCAGCATGCCTGTTGTCTTTGGATGACAGACGCCAGGATGAGGAATGTACCATTTCTCTTTCTCCAACCCATCGTCCTTTACTTCTTTTGTATCTCTTCATTTAATTACCTCATTCATGAACATGAACATTTATATGTCTTGTCCTTTAACTTGTTCCTTTTGAGCTGGTTGAGTCAAACTGTTGCAAGGTAGAGTAGGTCTCTTCTTGAAAGACAAGGGCATCTCCTAATGCAGTGGTCACTATCTCTGGTCCTGGAGATCTACCTTCGCTTGGACTGTAGTTCAAACTACAATCTGCCACACCTGCTCCAGCTCCAAGTCCTTGATTGGCTGTATCAGATGAATTGGAGTTGGCATAAGCAGGGGGCAGCAAGTTAAATGCAGAAATGACCCTGCAGGACGGTAGATCTTCAAGAAGTGGGTTGGAGACCACTGTCCTAGTGGCTGTGGTGGATTTTCCTCATGCTTTTGTTGATCTTTCTCAGGAATAGCATGTTAGCCTGGGACATTCTCCTGCCTTCTTCACTGATGTTTTTAATATCTGCCTCCAAAATGTGAGGAGTGTCTGCTGGACTAACTGGCTGAAGCTCTTTGACAGTATACTGGCTCTAGTAAATCCAGTCCATACAGCTTCTTCATTCCTCTTGGTTCTATTGAGGTCGTACAGCTGTAGTCTATCAAAAGACCTCAAGGGTCCATGAGTATTGGGATTTATGCTGCAACGTGTTTCCAGTCCAGGGCACAGTTTACAGGTGGAGAGTCAATATTAATGGAAGCCACAATACTCTTTTACTCCTTAGGGTGTATTTAGACAATGCATTGTTAAAGGCAAAGCGTGGCGTATCTCATGCTTAAAAAGAAGCAGGATGGGCTTCTTAAGAGCCGAGTTAACACATCTGAGGGACGTGTATGTAAACAGGAGAAAGTGAGTTGAGAGAACATGAAAAATCAAGGTGATGAAACTGACTTATGAAAAATAAATTAAAAGCTCTTTTTTCATGCTCTGATTATTTGAATTTATCGTGAGTGTTGTTCAGCTCAGTGTGCTTAAAAACAGCCAAAACTGGCTTTTCTACCATTGTTGACTAGAGGGGAGCTGTCCTTGATATTGATTGGTCAGCTGTGTTGCTCCAAAGATGTTAATGAAAAGAAACATTCCTGAGAGAGTTTGAAAAGGCATGATCTAAATGACCCCTTAGAACTCCTTACTGATTTTGTGGTTAATTTAGGTCTCAATGGATATTTGACTGACTGTAGCAGGTCTACACTCTCGGTTCAAACAATATGCTATCAGTCTTGGGTAGTGGAGTTTTCCAGAACTTGGATTGTTGTATGATGATACCCATATTTGCTAAATCATTGAAGTGTTGATAGGACTTTTTTCAGCTATCTTGAGATTTGTTGCAGTCACCGCCTTGAAAGTGTGCATTGTGTGGCTGTATTACTTGCAAGTACACTCTGTTAACTTACCAAGGGCAAAGATGTACATTTGCATAGGTTTGCATCTTAACTTAACTTAAGCAACTTAAAAACTAAAAGAAATAAAATCAAATATGAATTGCACTGGAAAATGGTACAATTATGTAATTTATGTTGAGGGTCCCACCACTGTGCCACCATTTGTACCCAAAAAACTACAGTTTAGTCTTGGTGGTTTGTTTCTCAGCAGGCCCAGAGGACTCTAGAACACAGAAGGAGGTTATTGGGTTATGAACTCAAAGGCAGCAGATTCCTGAAATCCTGGTAATTCATAACTGTGATTCAAAGCTTTCATAAGTTGTTTCATTCTGGTGAGAAGCTTCCAATCCATTCTATCCAAATTTCTGGATGTTTTTACAACTCCATATTTGGAAACCCTCTGACAGGAACTCAGAACGTTCCACAGCATCATTTGATTGAGCTTTTGGGCAACTTAAAATATATAAATAAATGCTTTATGAATCATCTTAATACATCTCATCATCATTTCTATTAAATGTGCCACAGGTCTTAGGTTTTAAGGGCTGGCTCATCTGTGTATTTCTTGAGATAATGAAGTTTATCATATGAGAAATACCCTTTCAATTAGTGATGTAAAGGAGGGTTTCCAGTGAACTTCACTGGATCACTATGGGATGAAATACACTACAAAATATCTATATTGGAAGCATTTTCAGAACTATGCAATTTTGTACCGTAGTTTGAATTGTGTTTTTTTTTTTCATGCCACAGTCAGTGGGAAGATCACTAACTTGTCATTCTGCCTTCTGTATAGAACCTCCACTCTAGCCAAGGCTGCCTTTAAACCCTTCTCTGCAGTTTTTCCAGTAACTGAGTGAAGCTCTTTGATAGACTAGCTTTAGGAAATCCAGTCCATACAGCATAAGGTTCTTCATTCTCCTTGGTGCCAGGGTTGTTGATCAGTTGTAGGCCCCCAAAAGATCTCACAGAGTCCTTCAGTATTGGGATTTAAGCTGCAAGGTGTTTCCAGTCTTTAAACCCTTCTCTGTCTTTAGCCGTTCCCATTCAGGTTTCTAAGCTTCAAGGGCTCCTTTATGTTTGGCTGCCATGTATGACACCATGGACTGGTGACTGACATGAGTGCTGGATTCATGACTCACATGTGACAGAAAATCTGTAAATGGTGTGAGTGTAGTTACAATTAATCAGCAGGTGGAGACAACATCTTTTCCTTTTCAGCATCAAACTCTTCATCAAAACCTGCTATCCATACTTCTGCACATGCATTAATTATTTTATTTCAGCCGAAGATATGTGTGATGTCTGATTTTGATATGAATACCAATGACCTCATTCTTTCCCTCTTCAAGCATGTCAGTTAGAGTGGCCAACTGGCTTTCTCAATTGTCTTCCTTGAGATGTTCATGAGTTTTCCATTGGTCGTACACAGAAACAAGCTTCTCTGCCTTAACTTTTTAAGCACGTTCTACATAGAAAAGTCTGTGCAATCAGAGTGCAAGGCTTCGGATTCTTTCTTAGAGCATGATGTGTTTCAAAGTGTTTTGTGCCAGTTTCAGTTTCAATGCATGTGGAATGCATTCTATCCTCATGTTATGTACAAAACTAGTATGAGCCTAAACATGCAGTTTACTTGCTATGTGCATGAAAGAATGCGCAATGCACTTTTCTCCCTCATGCATGTGCATTTGCATGCCTTTGCATTGATATTTTCCCCTTTTTAAAAGAAGGCATGCATTGCTGTGTAGTGTGGTGGCTTCCTTAACAATGGCAGCAGACATCAGAGCAAAATGAAGGCATGAGCCTGGAACACACGCTGGAAGGATACTTATCAACAGAATAACACTCTTTCAGCTCGGTGCAGAATGAGTTTATGTGCTTGTGTCATAGTTTCCCAAAGTCTATATATGTTAGACTGAGTAGAATGAGACTCCTGCAGAATGTTTTGGTGGGAAAGACCCTTATTTCCCATTTACTCTTGTATGTGCAGCATTAGTAAACCAGATGTTAATTTTAAATGCATGCTGTGGTCACATCAAGGCACATCTTCTGCTTATCTGACACTCCTAAGCTTGAGGATAATGACCCGTTTAGCTTCAGTTTGCAACAGAGGCACATTAAGCACACAAAACATTTGATGACAATCAATGCTCAAAACATCAATACTGTACAGTAACTGTGTGAATAGGTTTGCCTTGCCACACATGACACAAACACCTGACCTGTGAACTCAATTACGTCATTAAACAATACCCTTGAAACTTTTGTTTTGATCACTACAGTGTTTAAATTGCATTGCACTCACATACAATGTCTGTGGAAGCAGATACTCTGTTGGACTGCAGAGATGCTGAGATGCCTGCTGAAGTCCTTGCATTGATTTCCAGTGATCCATGAGGAAGATGAACTGCATGTAGAGGAGTAGGAGCAGTGCAGGATGATCTAGCATCTTGAACACCTCTTGTTGTCAATACCAGTCTTGAGCACTATTTAAGCCAGTGATTTGTTAGAGGGATTTTAGTGGCTGATTGGTTTGGGATAATGTATCTGTGTAACTTTCCCGAATTCCCACAAATAACCCATACTGAAGGGTCATAGCCTGAATGTTCATGTCAGGGTAGCACCACAGGATACACTCAATGACAATAACAGCACACTGCACAGGTGTCTCTATTAGCAAGTCTTTTGTTACTCCATTAATGTGAGGTGGATTGGGACAGAATTTACTTAGGAAGCTTATTACAGATGATCATTCAATTATTACTTTAAGACTATAAAAACTACTCATACTGAAGATTCATACTGGATTAAAATCACTTCACTATTATTACTGTCAGACTGTAAAAACTACACACACTGCAGATTCATACTGGATTAAAATCACTCCACAATTATTACTGTCAGACTGTAAAAACTACACACACTGCAGATTCATACTGGATTAAAATCACTCCACAATTATTACTGTCAGACTGTAAAAACTACACACACACTGCAGATTCATACTGGATTAAAATCACTCCACAATTATTACTGTCAGATTATAAAAACCAAATACACTGCAGATTTACAATCACTCCACAGTTTTCACTACCATACTGTAAAAACTACACAGCTTATGGATTCATACTGAATTAAAAACACAGATCTCATCAGTAAAAATTACACTGAAATTACAGAACCTCCCCATCTAAAACTAATCCAGCTCGAACAGAGATAAAGATTCAGTGGGAAGCAAAACATATGAAGGACATGTTTTTACTGTAGCAGCCCCAGGTGAATGATGGTTGGTTCAAGAGCTGATGATTCATGAAAGTTTGATGCTGTACAGTTTTAAATTCACCATAAGTGTTCGTTCACCTTCTGGCTAGGTGCTGAGTTGCTGAGAGTTATTGTGAGATTTCAGTGTGATCCTCTTTTTCAGGTCTGTTTAAAATAATGAAGCAATACTGAGGAAAAAATAGAAGTAAGAGAAAAGAAAGTAATTGCATTATAAAGGGTCATTTACAGGACTTAAGTATGTAAGGAAAAAATCACAACCCTTTCTTTCATTGTTAATGATTAATTCTTGTTTTCTATTGTTCCTTTCTTATTTTATTTTCCTTTTGTATATTAATTCATCTGGAAGTAGTGCAACTTTTAATATTCAAGCCGATATAGCAATGCTGGGTTAGAGAGAGAGAGAGAGAGAGAGAGAGAGAGAGAGACAGAGGGACAGAGAGAGGGGAGAGTATAGGGAAGGAGGAGTGTATATAATTGCATATAAGAATAGAAACAGAAAACTCTCTGCTTCTCTGCGCTGCTGCCGATTTGTACCTGTCATCTAAAGCACGGATGCACTGTGTTCCTACCGTGTGATTTAAATCCACACCTGCGAACACTCATGTGACCAGAACACCCAGAGATCTCTCTTCTCTTCTCTTCTCTTCTCTTCTCTTCTCTTCTCTTCTCTCTTGATCTCTTCTCTTCTTTTCACACCTGACTTCTTCTCTTCTCTTCTCTTCTCTTCTCTTCTCTTCTCCCTTGATCTCTTCTCTTCTCTTCTTTTCACACCTGACTTCTTCTCTTCTCTTCTCTTCTCTTCTCTTCTCTTCTCTTCTCTTCTCTCTTGATCTCTTCTCTTCTCTTCTTTTCACACCTGACTTCTTCTCTTTTCTCTTCTCTTCTATTCTCTTCTCTTCTCTTCTCACTTGATCTCCTCTCCTCTCCACTTCTCACTAGATCTCTTCTCTTCTCTTCTCCTCTTTTCACACCTGACTTCTTCTCTTCTCTTCTCTTCTCTTCTCTTCTCTTCTCTTCTCTCCTCACTTGATCTCTTCTCTTCTCTTCTTTCTTTATCTCACTCTGCATGCCTTTCCCTCTTTTTCTTTCTTTCTCTGCATCTGCTCCACTTCAGACCTACTCCCTCCAGAGACAGAATCAGCAAAAAGCTGCATGAGAGAGAGAGAGAAAGAGAGAGAGAGAGAGAGAGAGAACAAAGGTGAGAGAGTGCACTGGAAGAAAGGAAATCAAAGGAGTGAAAGGAAGCCTTTCTGAATAATGTCAGTCTGAGCCAGATCATTAAATCATAAGACCAGACTTCTCAAAGAGGAGAAATGCACTCAGCAATACTAACAGCCTGAGTAACACACAGAGAGACAGAGAGAGAGAGAGAGAGAGAGAGAGGGGAAGTGTCAGGGCGTTGCAACAAGTATGTAACAATGAAGAAAATGATGTTGTATACAACACTTACACCTGCACCCTATTTTTCTTTATTATTAGCTGCTTTGTACAGTTCAAAATGTTTGTGTACCAAAATATATCTTGCCAAAGTTTATAGTCCATTTGAGTTGATTTTTTACCCTTCAGTGTATACTCTGGGTTACTGGTGACCAGTGACCTCATTTCTTCCCTGCTGCTTCCATTTTATTTGATTAAGTGACAAACAGAATCTCAGGGTTTAACTCTTCACTTTCACATCAACACCTCATAACTCAGTTTAATAGTTATTTTATTTTTCATACCATTTGAAAACCCCTTTAAATTCTTTAAACACTTCATTACAAATGGTTAAATACAAATGATTTGGAATGCAATTTTGCAGGACTGCAAACACTGGGCTTTCAAACGGTTAAAAGCTGGCCATTTCACAACCACAACTGTGGACACACTGATATTACAGACTATACTGCTGAACATCATATTATTCATGTACAGTACTGAACAAAGGTCTCTAAAAGAGAGACCACTCTTTTAAAAGAGAACCCCCCTTCATTTACTTAATTTTCAGTCAAACCAATCATTAAGTATAAGACATTAATTTTGCATTAGGAAAGAGAAAGTCATTAAAAAGAAAATGGGACTCTTAATAATTATGCAACACCTGGTAGACCACTAAAACTGTCCCCATCAGATAAAGAACCTGAGAGAGAGTAAAAATCAAGCTGCTTCAGATCTCTTTCTCTTTCTGTCCATCCTTCCACTGTGAGAAGACAACTCAGCTCTATGAGTCTGAAAGGATGTGTAGCTGTTTAAGAAGCCCTCACTGAGAAAAGGAGACGGACACATCTAACACAGAAGTTGCTGGTGTTCTCAGAACAATGGACTGACCACCCCAGAGTCCACACCTCAACATCACTGAATGTTTTTGGGATTAGTGGATGGTGAGAAGCAGAAAATGCAACCAACTTCTAAGACTGAACTTTGGAGGTGTGGAAAAATATCCCTGCAGATTTCCTCAAAAAAACTGAAAGCGAGCCCCTCTGAAAAGAATGGAAGCTGTAATAAAAGCAAAGAGTGGACACACTAAATACTGAAAAAATGGCAATATATTTAGGTCTTGACACTTTATAATTTTCTGTTAACCCATTAACAGGTCTTGGGCCGGCTGGTGGGCCCAAAGTATTATTACACACCTCTATAACCAAAGAATAGCTCCATTAGTTTGCACTGAAGTCCCTGTAGTTACTGAATAATAAGCTTTAGTATGTAATAAGCGGGTAAAATGACATTTTCTGCTTTTTTCTTATTGCTGCGAAATTCATAACTTATACTTAATGTCTGTTTTGACATTAAGTACAAGTTAGGGGGAGCTGAAAGTATGTATGTATGTATGTGTGTGTGTGTGTGTGTGGTGTATGTGGTGGTGTATGTTTGTGTGTGTGTGTGTGTGTGTGAAAGACTGTTTGTGGGGGAGTCTCTAAGAGGGAGTTGTGACAGAGCGCTCTGTTCTGAGAATGATGTAACATCGCTCACAGGACAAATTCACACAAATCACCACAAATAAAACAGAAAGAAATTAAGCGAACGAATGAGTCCCACAGAGAGGCCTCGTGCACTGAGGATGAAGAAACACAGCCTTGGGCGATGTGCTGTACCTCATCAATAAGTACAACCTGATAAAAACTGCTTCCTCATTGCATTTCCTGCCTTCAGTGGTAATAGACTCAGCTGTGAGTTGTGCATCTCTTTTTAACATGCACATCATGCGAGCTGGTATTAGACGGAGGACAGGTGTCAGTGCTTGGAAGACGTTTAATCCTGACAGCTTTATCAGGAAAGCAAGTTTCCCACCAGCAGGTACCACTTGAACATCCTACAAAGTCAGATGATAAAGTCGGGTAGATCAAATTCTTCAAGTTGTGGGATCAGTTTTCATCACGGCTGAGGAAAAAAGTGAACAATCTATCAACAGAAAGCCAATAAATAACACAGTATAAACAATAAACTCATGGTAAATCACTTCTGAATGGAGTGTTAACCCACATTTCACTTCTTCTACATATGTGCTCAAAAGCAGCCATAAAACATACAGGCCACATACAATAGATACCTGCTGATTGCAGCTCATGTTTCTTGTAAATGTCTGACATTTAACATGAATGGGACCAAATTCCTTCTCTGAGAAAACTGCTACATGATCTGCACTGAAAGCATCATCACTCTGACTACCACCTTTTTAAAGGGCAAAGATGGTGCCACTGATAATGGTGTCTGATCAGACATGGGCGCCTGGTTTTGTGTAGAAGCAATAAGGGAGCAAAGTTACGTGAGAGGGGCCTAAACACTAAACTAAGTATGCTGTGGTTTGATAACTTATAATGATTATATAATTTATAATGATACACAATGATTGCAAATAATCTTAAAAAACTAGTTAACTAATCTTAGCTAAAAATTATGCCTAGCATATCCAGGTTCATAACTCTTTCGATTTAACAGGATAATAGCTAAACTATCTTCACTTAGCTACCAGCTAATTGTTTTTCCCCAAAACAATCTCTGCTGGTTTAGAAAGATAAATATTCACTAAGCTTAACCAGCCTTTGTACTTTTGCACATGTTTCAGTCATGGCTACTTGATTTAGCATGGAAATGGGGGAGCAGTTATCCTAGATAATTTATATTGAGCTGATATCAGTGCCTGCTGTGCTAAGGTGGACTACACTATTAACTCCTGACTGTTGGTAGTTTTTGATGACTTGGATTCATCAATAATCCTAAATCCTAGCAAAAACTAGTTCATGGCAGCTACGCAACTACAATCTACGCAGCTTTCTAGCCAGCACAAAGCTAATTTATTAGATTAATGTTAGATTTTTGGCTAAAACATTTTTACTTTTAGTACTTATATGTACTTACCAAAAATAAAATGTTTTGGCCATAAACAATGAACAATTCCGTTATCTTGCAGTAGGGAAAGCTAGACAACTAATATTAGTTAGAAACTATGCAGCACTAACTAGCTAGCTAGCAAGTGTATGGCTAGCCAACTGGTTAGTTTAACCATTTGAAGACAATAGCTGTCTATCTTAAATGCCAACTCAATAATAATTAAATTCTTTATGGCCAAAACAGTTTTTACTTTTAATACTTATGCATTTAAAAGTATGTCTGTATTTGGGTCAATGACAAGTAAGGTTTTCAAAAGGGCAATTTTTAAAAATCTCATTAAAAAGGACATGATATGAATTTTTATTTCTGCATATTACATTATATATACTGTGCATTTTACATCTTAAATATAGTTCAAAGGTTTTATTTGCCTATTTCAGTTATTAAAACTGTTCTGGTCTGGTTGCACTGGTTGTGCCACCTGACTTTTCAGACTAATTTCAAATCAAGCAAGCATGCCCTCAGACTCCCCCAGAAGCTTTTCTCCTTGAACTTGAGTTTATACCTACATTTTTTCAAATAAATCAACATTATTATAATAATTACACATTTCTCAGGTTTTCCTGAGCTCACGTAAAATATTTTCAAAACAAAAGTCTTTTGTTTTTGATTGCACTGCATGACATTTGGGGAAGTAAGAACTTGTGAACATAAGTTTTTCAGTTTTTCAATAAAATTTCAAATAAATTTTTCACTTTTAAAGTTGCATTATTTTGCAATATGGTTTTATTTAGACGTTTTCAAAAAATCATGCCAAACTGTTTTATGAATTTTATGTAACAAAATCACCTTTTTTGACAATTTACTTAATCAACATATATAGTTTGATGGTTGCATCACCTTAGAATTTTGGAATTTGAAATGAAAGTAAAATGAAATATACATGGACTGAAAATGGTTAAAAGAGACATTTTTCAATAATTTGTTACATGTCGTGTTTATTAAATTATTTTTAATCCATGTCATATCAATGACCCACTTATCCAAGTCGAATATAGATAAATAGATGTAAATATAATATAAATATATAATAATTCTACTCTGACTGGAGTAACATTTTACGAGGAATATCCTACTTTCACTTACCTACAGAAGTTTTATCCGCCCTGATACAGAGCAGAAGAAGAAGGAGAAGAAAAGGAGAGGAAATAAGGAAAGACAGAAATTCTGTCTATAAGAAGCCAAATTCATGTCGTTTGTATCTGCCGACCTATATAATTTTTTTTTTAATATAATGTATGGTTGTCCCCCAGACTGCAGGGTAATATTTCAGTAGGGCAGGTGATGTATCTGCTTGTGCCTGGCTAACTGCATCATTAATCAGGTAGAGTCATCGCTTTGCATGTGCATAATTGCAAAACCTGCACACTCAACAAAACGAAGTTAGCCAGGCAGCCGGGCACACGCCATGTCCTAATTCCATTCACTGAGACTTCCCACAGGACGCATACACACACACGCACACACACTCCACAGGACGCCTTCATCACGTTCAGTGGGTTCTATCCCTGTCTCCATGGTAACAGTGCGTGTTGTGATGTCTGAAGGTGGGTCGTTTGATTTGGATAGATGTGTTAAACGGCCTCACGTAAATCAAACTTTATTACGTCTGAAGTGATTGGGGCTGCATTTCTGGCAGCCGCTGCCTCGACTTGGGAGAACAGCCTCTTTGATTGCTGCTTATGTCGTATCGCAAGACTTTGCAAATTAATGCGCCAAAGTCAAGATTGTCTGCTGGCTGAAAGTGCAAATTTGTGTGTGTGAACATATGCAAAGGATCCTTAAGCACAACAAAATCACAACCATAAACACACACACAATCTTCTGCATCACTGAAGCACATTTTAAAGCTGAATGTTGAATTTACTCTGATGACTCATTCAGAGAAATCAACCCCTTATAAGACCAATACATATCTAGGACAAATATACATCTGAGAGTATTCTGAATACATGATATGCATTTCTATTTCTGCATGTTACATTATATGTATGTGCACTTTATATCGTAAATATGGTTAGTGTTAGCACAGCTTTTAATTGTTTATTTTCTATTTCTTTTAGTAAAGTCCTGATGACTTCTGAAAATAAAAAATCATATATTCATATATCCACAGAATCATCAAATATGTGTTTCAACTCTGCAAGTATTGTAATAATACTTTTATGTCATAGTTAAGATTTGGAAATAAAAGGGTTACAATCTTTTCCCTGAGATATCTTGATTAACACAGTCAAGCAAGCTCTCCCACTGGTTAGGCCTTCCAGAGATGGACTGAAGGCCTATTGCATCAGATGAACCACCAACATCACAAAAAAAATCAACCAGTAACATTTTCATTTACAATGGGTGTGAAAAACATCACTTTAGACCTTCTGGAGGTTCTACATACAACACGGACTGTGAATGTGAGAAGTAGTGTTTAACCAGGTTTTATTCAGTGGTTAGAAATGAAAAAGCAGTGGCTCTATGCAATCTTTACTGAAAATCTGCAACATACATAAGCTACAATTATAAGGTAAAACATAAGGTAAAACAAAACATATTGCTGCTGTCAGAACAAAACTTCCTATCTTAGTATATATACCTATAAGTAATTTTGCACCATCTTGGTCCAATAATCATTACATTTTCACACAGTGCAAATGATAACTGGAATTTTCAAATTATGAAAAACAGTAAAAAATGACAAAAATAGACACACAAGCTTTTTGCGTCAGCAACAATATTTAATGTCTATTACAAGCTTCCAGTAAAACATTTTGTCGCTGATGAACCAGAATGCACCAGTAACAGTAACAGGAGCTGTGAAGGACCCGTGTTGACTTATAGAAGCAATTGTTCACTGAAAGCGAAGCAATTTTTGTTCACAAGCTGTGAAACATGCCAGTGGTCCCTGTCCATCAGTCTTTCTGCCACAATTTTGATGAGAATTTCCTGTAGTCTGGGACTTTTGCCACTGCTGGTCGGCCCGTATGACCGTACGCTTCAATACACCTGCAAATTCAGCTACTTCTTCCACACTATGGGCTTTGCCACGCCCAAATGCAATCACTCCTTTTTGCCAGTCATTAACATCTGCTTTGTGACCCATTTTCAGCACATCAAATGAAATATTCACTGCACTGTACCACCTCTTCTCAATCTATGAATCCCTTCACACACCTCGCAGATATTTACAGCCTGATCATCCTCGTCCTCCACCTGCAGGAGCCCGAAGTTACTACCACCTTAAACACGCAAGATGACAAATTTTTTGTCCAGAGAGCTGACTACTAGAGTCCCATAGGGGTGCTAGAAGAAATAAGCTTTACCCTACAGGTGTTTCCTCTCTCATTTTTGGACTAGGTTTTGTCATTTATGACCTGAACTAAAGGTCTGGCTCTAATTGTCTCGCTTGGGATTGAAGGTCAGCACTTTGTTTCAATGTGTTACAAATGAGAAATAATTTAACAAAATATTAAAAAGGCATTTTAATGTGGATGTTTTGGAGGACCTAGTAGAGTAAAAGCTCAAGCATGATTATGCAGAAAAACGACGAAAAATGTTTATATATTACAGTATTTGAGTCATTTCGATGTGACATACAAAGCTAACTCAACACTGCAACACTCAACTTATTGATTTTTCTTTTTTCGGTGATTTTATCTGCTCAGAACCCATAACTGTGTTCTGAGAAGGACGCAGGTGAGGTGTGTTGTGTTTCCAGCAGGGTTTCAGGTGTGTTACTGTAAACCCAAACCTGTGGGCTGACACTGAGACAGGACATGGCGTAATCCGATAACCCTGACCATGCCTAGCTTACTTACACTCCACTTCAAACACGTGGGCTAACAGTAGCCGGTCAGAACAGCCGAGACTGCATTGTCCCATCAGCGTTTGGAGGTCAGTGCTTTGTAAGTGCTTTATGGAAAACGATAGTCATGGATCGTTTGAGTCACACTTACTTAACTTACTTATGTAACCTGTACAAATAAGCTATAAATATGCTACAGTATGCAAATAGCACCACAACGGCATACATGAATTATTAAAAGGTAAGGTGATCATTTTATATAAGCATGTATAGACAGACAAAATCTACCCCAAGTTAATAATAATTTGAAGATGTTTATCAGTGAAGTTATATGCCAGGATGGTAACACTTCATAATAACTTTGTTTAATAAACCAGTAACTGACCATTAATAGCTGTAAACAAATCATTAGTTAATGAGAATTTGAAAATGTACAAATGTTTATAAACATTTGGGTAAGTTGGGATAGTAAGTGAAATGCTAATAAAAACAGAAAGCAGTGATTAGTAAATTCTGTTTGAACTATATTAAATAGAAAATGGTACACAAACACAATATTTTATGTTTTACTTTATGATCTTGTTTTTTGTAAACATAGGCTTATTTGAATTCCTGCAGCACCTTCCAAAAGAGTTAGGACAGGAGCATGTTTACCACTGTGTTACATCACCTTTCCTTTTAACAATTGTTTGGGGGCTGAAGACACAAATTGAAAGCAGAATTTTTTGCCATTTTTCTCTTATTAAAGGCTTCAGCTTTACAAGTCCTTCACTCTAGTATTTTTCACAAATTTTCAGTATGAAACAGGTCTGGACTGCAGGCAGGCCAGTCTACCACTCACACTTTCTGATTACACAGCCTTGCTCTTGCACCATGTGCAGAATATGACTTGATGTCATGTTGAAATAAGCATAGACGTCCCTGAAAAAGACGTCATCTAGAAGGCAGCATATGTTGCTCCAAAATGTGTTCAGCCTTAACAGATGTGCAAGTTACCCACTAACACCCCCACATACTATGACAGACTCTGGATTTTGAACTATATGCTGGTAACAGTTTTGATGGTCATTTTCTTCTTAATCTAAGAGAACACCACATCCCTCATTTCCATAAATAACCTAAAAGGTGGACTAATCTGACCACAGCACGTACCTTGAGCCCAGAGTATTTTTTTGTGTTTCTGGTCACTGTTAATACATTTCTTATGCTGTGCTTAGTACAGTCTGAACTTGCATTTGTGGATGCAAGTATGGTAAGTATTCCGTGGTATGTTAAAGTATTCTCAAGCCCATGTGGTGATTTCCATCACAGAAGCATAACGATTTTGATGACATTTTATTGTTAGTGGTCCTTTTAGATGAAACAGACACTCAACAGACTCTCAGTAACATGTCAAAAACATATGAGGGTTAAGATGATGTTTTGGGTTAAGGTTAAGGTTAGGGTTAGGACTAAAGCCAGGATTAGGGTTAGGTTTTAGGTAAGGTTGGGTGAGGTTAGGTTTTGCGTAATGGAAGTAACATATTAACAATACATCTACTTAATGAAAGTAATGTATCAACAAAACATCTACAAGACATTGACTTCATTGTACTCAGATGCTTCACTACTGCTACTGCACTGATATGTTGTTGATGTGTTATTGATAATCTATTAAGAGTTTATTAATCATCTACAAAAGACCACTCAAAATAAAGTGTTACCCCGATTTTTGATGTAGATCCATCTGAGGGTGAAAGGCATCCAGATGTGGTGAGACTTCTCCAGATTCTCTAAATCCTTTGATGTTATTATGCACTGTAAAGGGTGCCTAAAATCTTAGCTTAAACTGTTGGAGAGGGGTGAGCCTTGACCCCTCCTCACTCATAAAGGGCTAGGCCTTTTCTGGGTGCACCTTTTATATCCAAGCATGATTGCATCACCTGTTTAAGATGTAACTCCAAGCCAAAGCTTCCATCATCACTGCAAGCACTGAGTTTGGCTTAACTAAAGAATGCTTTTCTTTCCAGACCATACAAATTATTCACAGATTTATTGAACCAGTCCAGTAAGATGGGATGGAGAGTCAGTGACAGTGAATAAGTAATATAGTTAATTTGCGGAAATGGGATCATTTTTATTAAGTTAATCTTCCCTATCACCGAGACCCAGTTTTGGCCAGTTTTTGGCAGAGCACTCTCAATCTTCTGTATGAAGCAGAGGAGATTTGCTGTCATAATGTTATCCAAATTTGATTCCAAGGTAAGTACATCCTGGGGGCAACCATTTAAACTGCCAACCAGCTTTAGAGATACCATTCTATTGCCAGTGCACATCTTTTGGCAGAATCTCAAAATGGTACAACTGAAATGAAACCAAAAAAACACAGCGAAGGGTATTAATTAAAGGGGAATGCCACAGATAATGGTAAAATAGTGCCAAATCAGACAAAATAAATTTTGTTTTGGTGTTATTTTGCCCTACAACACTCTACATGTACCACCCTGAATAGATTTTAAAAAATACATTTTAGCACAAAACTATCATAAAACAGTGTCTCAGGCATCAGGCAGCACATTAATATTAATATTTTTATAAATTAATATTACATATAATATATGTAATACCTATCTCTGAGGGAGCTTTTGGAGGCATTAATCTCTTTAGACATCTGTTTGCTATCACCACCACTGTGAACCTCTGTGAAGTTTCTCTAGAGTGGAGCATTTCGTAGCAGAACACTGGATGAATTTGTTTGTTTGTAGGTGCCTTGCTCAAGGGCACTTCAGTCATGTACTGTTGGCTCAGGGCTTCAAACCAGCGGCCTTCTGGTGAAAGTACATGTGGTGTGGCAGCTACTGGATTTGTGAATAGGAGTGCCACATCTTCTGCTTGCTACTACTGGATTGATAGCAAAATTTGCCTTTGGTACCATTACCAGCTTTTGTACATTGGAATTAATTCCAGATTGGTATCAAATTAATAGCCTGAAATAATATATTCATTAATTAATCAAAAGGCAGCATGTAATACAGTTGGAATTGAAAGTAGTTTAATCATGGTCAATTCCATCATTTATGCCGATGTTGACCTGTCAACAAAAAAGAGATCACAGATGGTAAATGATAACATTTTTAGTGGTTTTTGATAAATGATATGTAAAGGAAGGCTGCACACCTTCATCAAGTACTGATATTTACAAAATGATGACAATGTATAGCACTGGCTTAGCCATATATAGCATTCCACCAGGCATGTGAAACTGAGTATCTTCCAGACAAACGTTCTGCAGAGAATAGAGTTTCTCTCATCTAATACTCTCAGTTCATGAAGGCCTTACCAGTTAGTTGATGTGTTGAATCAGTTATGTTTAATGAGCTAGAATGCTGAAATACAAAGTGCTGTGGCCTGCGAGGAGTCTAACTTACATTGCATTACACAGTAACCATGACACTGCATTTACATTCACTTAATAATCTGATAACTGCAGAAAATCAGATTTTGTCAGTAACACACTTGAGTAATCAGACAATGGGGAAACTCTGGGTCTACATGAGTCAGACAGTAATCGGATTTCTGCAGTGCAACCAGCCAATAAACTCACAGAACAAGACGTGATGTGAATGTAATGTAAAATTCAAACTTAATGCCACAGGTTTTTTAAAAAACACTGCCCCACTTTACCTGAAAATATGCACATAAGTCATCTAGAAGATGAGGAATATTTTAATCCTTCATTTCGTCAAGCATGTATTTGGTTTCATCGCTGCCCCAGAAGCGGAGAACACTGCTTGCTTATTTCCGCCGACTGAGAAATCCGAAAGAAATCAGAGTAAGAGTTAACATGCACTGAGAAACCTGATTACTGAGCTAAAATTCAGCTCTCTTTAACAGGTTTCTTAATTGGATTTCTAGAAACACGATTTCTTAGATTGGAGTATGGTGTTTACATAAGGTGTGCATCAGTGTTGAATGTATACTGATATGCATACAGAGAAATGCGAGAAAAAAAAACAAAAAAAACAAAACATGTAATCAATGTGCTAATGACCAGCAGGACTCTGTGTAAACACACAGTGGTTAAAATATGATTCAGTGGTTTTGCTCCAAGCTTTGTACATTGAAAATGCCAAAAATCCTTCCGTAGATCCTCTCAAGGCCTTATTCAGAGGCAGCATTGGGAGTGGGGGGTGGGGGTGTGTAGATTTGTTTGTTTTTCTGTTTGACGTCTCCAGTGGCTAGCCTCATTAGGCGACTCAAGAAGCCTTTGAATGGAGGCAGCCAGGCAGGAGAGCTATTCTCAGTCCTCCAGCTGGAACCTGAGCCTTAATCTTAACAACTGGCACAGCACCAAGAGGCCTTTTACCATTACATCTACTCCATCTGCCCCATCCGTGCTCTACCTTGACCTGTAGTAACACTAATCACAGCTGCTGTCACCACTTACTGCGGACCTTGAATATTCCCAGAGCAAAGATCGGCGAGGACAAGGGCGGTGTTTGTGTAGTGTGTATAATACCTCAGCAGTGGAATAAAGTGGAAATACATGAGCTAGATAGCTATTACAGCTGATATAAGATCAGATTCTCCTTGCTTATTCACCTTATTTTTCATGTACTCATCACTGTATTTCATGATTACGGCCTAAATATCCTACTGGGAAGGGAAGTATTGCTTTTCACTAAGTCAAAGAAAGTGTGCTTACTCAGAGTTATCTGGTTATCACTTTCTGTCCATTGAATTGTCTCTGAGATGTTCTAGAGCAGCATGCAGTTTCTAACTGTCACTACAGCTGAGTGAAGACAAAAGTATGTCAAGAACAGGAATCTTACAAGTATAAACCTCTCAGGAAAGCCCCGTTTCTGAAGACAATGTGGTTTCATAACGACTTCTTAAAAAAGCCATGTTATCATTAAAATCATTATTCATAAAATCCAAAAAGAAGACTGATTGCCATTTAAACTAAACTTGAGCTGATATCAAAATCCAGCTAGCATGATGTTAACATACTATGGTGAAAATACCAGGGTTGCTAGCAGAAACGAACATCATCATAGTGCTTTTTCTGTTAAACATAAGTGAATTACTACATTTCTAGATTAAATATTGCTATGTAATGGCATACACTTTATGGTAGGCTGTAACAATGTTAAAAAGCTGAAATGAAATTACTTTATGTTGTTGACAGATCAATTATAAACATAGACCGTTCTGACCATATGTCACCTAAAGCATCATGGGGTGGAGAAATAAGATACAAATTAGGCTTTCCAACACATTTTTTTCTTAGATGCTGTTGCTAGGTTGGATAAGCTTAACAGAATATATATATTTTTTAATTTCATTGAAGCTTTAAACAGATTGTGACACAGAGCTCAGTTTTTGTCAAAATACCTAAATTTACAATGTGTTATTAGTATTTTTTTCAAATTTTAATGATTCTTAATTTGTAAGAAAAGTCACAGTATGAAGACAAACATCTCACCTGAATCACCTGCTCACTTTATAGAGCCTTTGTGTGGAATAGCAAATTTTCTTTGAAACTACCAAGCTGCTAAGTAGCTAGACTGACTTTATTGATATAGCTTGAGGCAACAACTTTTTTGTTTTTGCCATAAAGTCAGTATACATGGCAGGTTTGAGTAACTTCAGCCACAGTTTTGGCGACATTTACTTAGGTAGCAACATTAAAACAGCTAAATGCTGTGGACATTCCTCTGCTTAGCCTATTAGCAAGTTATTATTCTTAAAAATCTCACTTACATTATAAGGTAGGTAGGTATATATGTAGGTAGGTAGGTAGGTAGGTAGATAGATAGATAGATAGATAGATAGATAGATAGATAGATAGATAGATGGTCATTAGACAGCTCAACACACCTAGAGAAGAACACTAACTGCAAATTCTGTTACATCAGCAAATAGAAGCCCACATAGGCTAGTATAGTGTAGAGTGATAGGTGGGGGGATGGGGGGACCACCCTACCCACCCAGAGAGGATAGGGCCATTTATGCTCTTTTGGACTCCTGGCCACAGATGGCTGTGGCATCAAACTTGCGATTTCCTGATAATGTGGCGAATGAAAAAAAAACATGAAATACAGCATGAAAGTCAGGGAAATGACCAGATAGTTACAGTGTGTACAGTCATGTTTTACATTTTTGCCAGGTTTTTGACATGTATTGACATCAAAAAATGCATCAAAACAATCAGAAGCGTAGACTTGAACTTGTCAATGCAGAATGTAAATTGAATATAAATGTAATTAATTGCATAACACACAATGTTTTAAACATGTAATTACATTTAATTATAAGTGTATAATACTGGATATCATCGCTGTTCAAAGAAAAACCTGTATTTCCAAAATAGTAACTTTACAGGAGAGGGCAAAACTTATAATGCAAGTTAACGTAAAGAGGTTTTATTCCAAGTGATTTTGGAGAATTTATATTGGTCTAATCATCATGAAATTTTCATACAACATAAAGGACAGCTGCTATGTTGAAATAATGTAGAAATAATGTAGAAAAATAAAAATAAACAAAAATGAGCACGTTTTTCTTTGGACAGTGACAATATATTGAAAACTACAGCAAAACATCAGCTATCATGTTGAAAGTGCAGTATTTTGAGTATGTGACAACACTCTTTTGTGAACCACCACATGTGATGTGCGTGCAGGATTCTGAGTGACCCTGCGACCTCCAAATGGGAAAACAGCAGCTTTTCAAACAACGCCATCGCTCGCGTGCAGCTCATATGCATCATAAGCTCTGCTTCCTTTTGTGCTGGACAGACTGAATTACTTACCAAGGAACTGCTTGTCAAAATATTTTTAGCAAACATCAGGAATAAGGGAATAATAATTACATAATAAAAGTTCGCCTGACTTTGAAAGACACAGATGTTTAAAAAACAGAAAAAAAGAGGAGGACATTTGGACTGATATCATCCGCAGCAGCTGTTCCTTGCTGAGCTATTAACGTAATGATGAAACTACATGATACAGCAAGAAAGGTTTTTGTTGTTGCGTAACAGAATTTTGAGTAAGCTTCAAAATGTGAAAAGATAGGACAAACAGGGAGACAGAGACAGACATATTGAGCGAGGGAGAGAGAGAGAGAGAGAGAGAGAGAGAGAGAGAGCCATCTGTAGACAGTTTCTGACATAGCCGGCTGGCCCGTTCACTTCCATTACAGCGATGTGAGTGATGATCAATCATGATCTAGCTCATTCCCTGCATGGAGGATGGTCACATGTCTATGGATGCTAGAGGCCAGCTGCTGACCCTATTCTTTTGAGTTATGGGGGATTTTAGTGGTGGAAAGAGAACAGCCTGCCATGCATACCTACACACTTGTATAGATACAAGGGGCGTGGCAGACACATGCAAAAGGTCAACATGAACTTGAATTAATTATAGTGTTAAGAGTTTTCCCAAAGTAGGCAAAAACACTTGGTTTAATAACTCAACAGAGATTTGAATTAACATTATTCACTATGCTAGCCAATACCTATAAGCCATGGGGTTGCAGCTGTATTTGACCCCTTAAATGGTCATTTAACCCCTTAAACATGCCAAAAGTTTTATTGCACACTTCTATAACCTAAGAATAACTCAGCCAGTTTGCAATTAAGTCCCTGTAGTTACTGGATATTAAACCTGAGTATGCAAAAAGATTTTAAGGGGTTAAGAGCTCCACAAACCACCAGAGGAGTTTCTTAAGAGCAATGTTGCTTGTGGAACTACAGTCAACCTATGGACCTTACAGATCTTGAACAATGGATATATATAAAACAAACATAATACACCAACCAAGAGAGCGCTTGTAATGTCCGAGGGCAAAAGGGAAAGGGGCTTAACCTGCGCAAATGCCTGAGGTCTGGTCCCTCGTCTTGAACCCTGCCCCTCCCAGTTTGTAAATTGCTGGAGAAGAAACAAATGTATTATGTGTCTCTTTATCAGCAATGTATATGTTGCAAAAGGTAAGGTGTTACAGCTCATCTAGGTAGGCCTCCCTCAACCTTGTCTTCAACCCACTGGACCAATTACAATGGGCAAAAAATTGCTTTAGCCTCAGAAGCCTTATTTTTGTATCCAGGCAACTTTATTTTTGGCTTTGGGGATGCTCAGTGCCCAGTCAGAAAACTCCCCCACCCCAAGCAAACTTCCTAAAAAATCCCAATTTGACTAAGAAATACACGTAGAGGTCATTGTTTAAGTCAGGCTTGTCAAACTGGGGACCTTCGGGGCCACAGTTCTGCGGATATAAGCGCTTACCCTCATCTAACGCTCTGAATTCAACTTATGAAGTCTGCTAATTAGCTGATGATCTGAATCAGGTGTGTTTAATGAGGCAGGGTGCTGAAGTCTGCAGTGTTTTGTCCCACGAGGACTGGAGCCTGACACATGTGGTATAAGTGACCCTATTGGTAAAATAATTAAAATAAAATTTACCACTATTTGCCCAACTGTTTCTTTTGAAAGAGGCCGCTTATGTAAACTGTGCTAGTTCTTAGAAAAATAACTACCTAGCACAGTAGATGACTTTGATAATGGCATGGAAAGTTCAGTATTACTGAACCCCCTGCTGTGAGAACAATCCCCACTTTTTCACAAAGACAGTTGTCGTTGTAAATCAATATACTTCCATGGAAATATATCAATCAATCAAAGGTATTGAAGAAACGTGCCGTGTCCGAAATGGTCCCCTAATCGCTATAGCCTACATTTGAAAACTGGATCACTACATAGAACACTATTATAGGGAACAGAATTGGTGATGGTAGTAAATGATTTCGGACGCTACGTCGTATGGGTTTCTCATTACTGCAGATTCCATCGCATAAACAGTAGAAACATCATTCCACCAGTTCACTGTACCCGCTGAGTCAGACTGCACACATCAGAAGAGCTTTCTTCCTTCTGTAGCAGGTGTAAAGAGAGGTCTGTGGAGACCTCTGCCACTGTACCTGGGCTTGTTAATCCTCCTCAGAGAAGAATCTTAAAACCAAACAATGGAGTGCATTATGGGTATCCTCTACCCACTACAGTACATCAGTTATACACTACTTATTACGGTGCATTGTGTGATTGTTTAAGTGCACTGAATGTTTTTGGACTATAAAAAACACTACAAAAATGGTGCCACCCCAAAGAAGTGCACTATATAGTGAATAAGGGCACAGTTTCAGACACAGCTATTGTCATTGATGTGAATCACCTAAAGGCTATTTGAGTGCAAATAGCACCCTCTTGTGGACAATCTTCAGCTTGCTGATTGTGATTGAGTGAGTGAGTTATAAGTGATGTTCATGAGGTGCTTCACTTCTGAAAAAATGCATAGTTCAATGCAGGGACCTCCATAATAACCAATAACCAATAGGAACCAATAGGCCTAAGCAAACTTGTCATATGTTTATTTTTTTCTCTTTCTGATTATGGTAATGAGGGGTCATTACATAATGTCTTACTAGGATAAAGCTACTTAGGTGGTGGCTTTTATCCTCAATATACTGATGTCTCTGGTTTGTGATGCTTGCTAGCTGGGCTTCTCTGAAATGAAATTCTGGCTACACCACTGTCACACACACACACACACACACACACACACACACACACACGCACACACACACACACACACACATACAGTAAATCATAAATTGCTCCCTGGAGCTCTGATCGACTGCCGTAAAGGGTAAATGCTCAGAGATTTGCATGAAGGTGAAAGGGTTAGAGTTATAGATATATTTCTCTCTCCACATCACCCCAGCTTGAACTCATGCACTCAATTGCCTTCTCACTGGCATTAGTCATGAGAGCACAGCACAGAAACAGCTATGCAGGCTTTATCTGCTGCCAACATTGAAGGAAAAAAGCAGCAGTTTTAGTAATAACATCAATTTCACCAAAGACAAAAGAGCAGTGAGGCTTTTCATGAGTGTTTCCCAGCGTACTGAGGATTCAAAGGAAACTGGACAGGAAAGATTACATAGTCCATTACCAAGCCTGTGTATATATTTTTTTTCATATGCACACCCTCTACAGGGAACACATTTAAAATGGCATTTTTCTTTTAAATATTTAGTGCACAATTCATATTTCCCACTTAAACATGTTGGAAAAATATTATTAAATGTATTAAATGTGCCATAACTTTTACACAGGCCACAAAAGCTGTTTGTATTTTCAATATATTAAATTCAGTAAACAAACAGTATTTGCACATTAAAATGTGCTGAAGTGTTTACGTTGATATAATATTTTATTTTCTACTAAAATCACCAAAATGTCATTTGACCAGAGGCTTTTATAGATAAACCTAATCATTTAATCATAATTACAGTGTTACACTGGTTACTTGTGCTCCTCATAAAAGATGATAGGTTGCATATGATCTAATATCCACTTTAGGGAAACTTTTTAAAATATTTTTAATACAAATGAGCACATTTTATTTGCCAGTGCTACAGTTTAACATATTAGCTATTTAAGCCATTTTTCTTTGCAAAACTGAAGGACTAACTAACAGAAGTCCTATCTTGAGAAGAAGACAAATCCTGCCTTGTTTTGATGTCAGCGCTCATCTACAGTCCAAACTGTCAGGTGTTTATACCACCTTGGGACCAAAAGAGTTTTAGTACGCACTTTTAACAATAGTCTGAAAGACAAAAAAGAAAACTGTCAAATCACTGTTTAGGTAAAAAAAAAACCTGCACCTCACACCAAAGAAGACACTTTGATGGACATGATGCTGCGTATTGAAGCTAAATATATCCAAAGGATTAGCTATTTTGTGCTAATAAATACTTCACAGGTTTTATTACTTTTTTGAGAGACTTATTTTAAGCGACATTTCTGTTTTAACTCTTGTGTGATATTCAGGTCTGTGACACCCATTTCTAATGTTTACCAAAAGAAAACAATTATGTGATTTATTATTATGAACCCGCAGGGAATAAAAGTGTGGAAATGCTGTGTCCTTCACTCTGTTCTTCTCCTACATGCCCTACTGTTAGTGTATGTGTGTCTGTGTGTGTATGTGTTTGTATATGTGTGTATGTGTGTGTGTGTGTGTGAGGGTGGACAACATGGACAGGCTGCTGACTGGCTACAGCTGCTAAAGGAGAACCCTACGCTGGCCACTTGTGATATTTTAAACATCTGGTATTTTTACATAAACTCTTAAGGCTGTATTGGTTTAAAAAAACAATAATGTGGTGGGTCCACCAGACCACTGAGTAACAACAACATGAACACCACACAAGGGTAACATACCAGTTAAAAAGTTTTTAAAGTTAAAAGTTTTCTATCTGCTACCTCTGTCTTTGTTACAAAGCCAAAGAAAAAAAACACTGTTAATTCTTAATTTTGTATGTCTGGGGAGGAATATCTTTGTCTGGGATCTTCCTACGAGGCAGTCTTGATGGATGTGTTTGTAAGGTAGAAGGCCGGGTAAAAGTCTTGGATTACCAAATGAGTGAGACGTCGAGTTTAATTTAATCTGGGCCAGAGAAACACAAACAGAGGTGCGAAACACTCGAGACTAAAAGAGAGCCAATGTTCTGTCTAAGCTCACTCCCCTCCACAAATGATTTATGTGCTCCTGTAAAACCTAAAAAAGATAGCTGACTGACTATATGAACCAGGTACAAAATCTGATTGGCTGAGCCTTGTTTGAACTTACTCAATGTACACGCTTACTAACATATATTTATTAAATTCTGTATTAATGTGCCAAGTTATTAGCAGTTATTGTATTCATGGAATGGTCTTTGGCTTGTGTTGCTTGGCATCCACAGCATACTGTTGACAGACTTGACAGACTACTGCTTTGTTGAATTGTTCATTGCATGCATACATACATACATACATACATACATGATCTAAACCGCTTATCCTTCTGGGTCGCGGTGGGGTGCTGGAGCCTATCCCAGCTGTCATTGGGCGGAAGGCAGGATTCACCCTGGACAGGTCGCCAGTCCATCACAGGGCAGACAGTCAGACAGATATACACATTGCCTAGGGGCAATTTAGCACATCCAATCAACCTGACTGCATGTTTTTGGACTGCGGGAGGAAACCGGAGTACCCAGAGGAAACCCACGCAGACACGGGGAGAACAGGCACACAGAAATGACCCCGGTCATCCAGCCGGGAATCGAACCCAGGCCATTCTTGCTGTGAGGTGACAGCGCTACCCACTGTGCCACCGTGCCGCCCCTTGTTCATTGCAATTAATATTAATTATTAATTTATTTTGTGCCATCAAGTCGGTCTCCAGAATGTCCCATCTTCTGTTTGGGTCTCCAGGTTTCCTGAATGGCTGGTTCTTGATTCCTCTGATTGTCTCCATCCATCTTGTAGCTGATCGTCCTTTTCCTCTTTTACTTTCAGCTGTTCCGAGCATATTCATTCCAGTTAATTGGTTCTTTTCATAATATGTCCAAAATAAGAGCTTCAATTTGCTTGTCTGGGCTTTGAGCAAGAAGTGAGGCTTGATATGATCAAGAATCTATTTCTTTGTTTTCTTTGCTGTTCAGTACTCCTAAAAGTCTTCACCAACACCTCAGTTCAAAGGCTTGTTCTGCTCATTAGTTTGTTTGCTGTTCACGGCGCACGTGATTCATTCACGTGACATTACTGATTTCAGTCACTTACCTAAATGAGTGTGAACCATCATGTCAGAAAGATCGGACCTGAGCAATGAGCTCATTTGAGCAACGAGGCTTGTATGTAGCAATGACGTTCCTCCTGGACAGGTATATAAATGCAATACATATAAAGAGTTGAACTGTTTGAATGGTTGATTTTACATAACAAATCAAGTACAAAGAAGTATTTGAAAGATACCTGGAAAGGATGATTAAACAATGTTGATGCTTATATTTGTTAGCTATGCTTCTGAAAGTAAGCAAATCACCCTGAGATAAATTAGCCGATAGTCATGACATTCACTGTTATTAAAATCTTGTGAAATTGTTGTTTTAGCAATGGAAAGGACCTTTCTCTGTGTGCTCTATCGAGATACAGGCTATACTGAGCATTTTGACCTCCTCTTAAGAAAGTTAGGATATCATTTTAATCATCTATATCTAAGTAATGAAGTAGGTTGTATGCAGCCTAGTAAACAGCCTACCTCACTGTTAGAAAGTGAAGTCATGACAATGCTTGACAATGCAAGCCAACTCTAAATGAACTCAACACTTGGGCAGTCAATTCCACAGGCAAGTTTTTTTTGTTGACGGGTGGAATTGGAAGGTTCCAGTGTTGTAGTTCACCCCATTTAACCACTAGAGGTTGAATATCTTAAATATTTTCTAATGCACTTTCAACTGGAGCAAAATCACTGCAACACACAATCTAGTGAATAAAATGAGTCTTCTTATTAAATACATACAGTGGGGGAGATTACAGTAGTGCTGGACTCTGAAATGCTTTGTATGTGCAGACATTTAGGATTAAGTGTTTCTTTTTCATGAATTTTATTTTTAGTATTGAAAGGTTGTTGTAACAATATTAAGAGAATTATGGAAGGTTATGTATTCAAGTAGACAGTTACAGTTAGTTTTCTTAGTGTAATAGTAGCTATACTGAAGTATATTCAATGATATTTACATCAGTGCTGGGGAAACCACACAGAAATCCTAATTTTTTGTCCTCTGATAATTTGTCCAATTACTTTTGGTCCTCTGCAATTGGGAGTCTACATATAAAATGTAGTTCCTATATGATTCAATGAGCTAGAGGACAGAGGCAACACTGCATACAACATAGTTTTTAACCTTGTACCTTGTCATCCACTACTATTGCTGTAATTTGTTGAATCAAACATGTAATGATAAAGCTTGTGTGAAAATATTAATTTTCAGCAAAATTAACAAAACAGTTTTCCATATGCCATGTCTCTTATGGTGACCTAAGAAAACTCTGATGACTGTCTGGTCTATAAAAAGCACTCTGTAACCCAAACCAGTATTAAAGCCCTGCAAATACGATCTTAGCTGACAAAGGCAGTCTACGTCTTATTTGGGCTAAATGAGGAAGGCTCTCTAAAGAATGCAGTAGACACTTGTCTCACGTCAATGAGAGACAATTCACAAGCTGTATTTGCAGTAATTGGGCAATTAAGATGGTTCGGGTATCATGCTACAATTGTGATCCACTAGGCTGCTGTCGGCACTCTATTGCCTCCTTTGCTCTGGTGGATTAAGGTAATGTAGCAAAGGCACAAGCCATTTGGCTAAAAATTTAAAAATAGTAGTTCACTTGATTTTACAACCCCCCCACCAAAAAAATGTCTTTGACATTTACTGCATTGTTATTGTGTATATAACCTTTATTATTCATTGCATATAAACTGTTACGTTTGTTATTGTTGTTGTTTATTTATCCACTGTACATTACATACTGAAATGGTTACAAATAAACATCATTTTGTGCTACAATGTAGATAAACTGTGCTGGTTCTTGTGAAGAACAAACAACATAAGCAGCATCTACACACTATGAATACTCACTATTAATAAAATTTGGCTTTGATCTTTGACAAACTCTCTATTAACACTAATGTGTCCATGCAAATGAGAAACACGAGCTTCATTTGTGGTAAATCACTAAATTACTATGGTTGAAGTGTCATGGTATCATTGTGTTTCAGAAGGCATGTTGCCTGTAGCCTAGTGGCAAAGAGGTGAACTGGCAACTAGAAGCAACTAGTCATGGGTTCGAAACCCAAGACTGACTGAGAATACCTAGTTGTACCCTTAAGCAAGGCACTCAATTCCCCATTGCCCCAGGCAGTGCCTCTCTGCTGATGACCCCTGAAGAGTCCAAACCTGTCACAAAACCAGTCAGTGTAACAGTTGAGGTGAGGAGGCGGGATGCAAATGCGAGTTGCTTTTATTCAAATTAAAGTTAGAGTCCAGAAACTGAGTGGAAGTTTGAAAAACAGGCAAGTCCATGACAAAAACAAAGTCAAACTACAAGATGTACAAAACCAAGAGACAAGGAAACACCAACAGCATGACATCCACAATGCAAGACAAAGACTGAGCAAACACAGGGGTATATATACACTGAGGGAAAATAAGAAACACCTGGGACTAATGAGGGGCGGAGCACAGACAGGTGGAGCAGATAACAAGGGGGCAGGACCAGGGAGGAGACACAGAACAACAACAAAAGCACATGGTATAAGAAAACAAAAGGCACATGGCTACAACAGAGGGGAAGAGAGACACTCAAAGGGACAAAGGAAGAATCCGTGACAGTCAGCAGCTGAATGTCTGGAGAATTTAAGTTTACTTCTTGCGCGCAGGTACCAGACATTGATATTAAATTATAATTAAGCTATGATTAAATATACATGGATTTAGTTAAACTTTTGAGTACTTCTTTCTTAAATTGCACTTAAGTAGACATAAGTATGTGATTTGTACAAATACCTGTTATTACACTTGCAATATATTATAAATATAAACTGGATGTACTGATACACTTGAGTGCAACTTAATGCTTAAACGCATTCAATAAATACAACATGTATTTATGTGCACTTTCACATAACAGCACAGACTTAAATATATTACTAGAAATAACTAAACACAACTCATATATCACTGCTATCGATCAAAACTTCATACCCCCAAAATGATAACTTTATATTATATATTAAGCGATATATATAAAATTATATTATGCTTAAAAGTGCTTTTCTGTTCTAAATTGGAAGAAATTATGTTGCACTGAAGTTATTGTTAAAGCACAAATTCTATTATAATTGAAATGTTTGAAATGTATACTCTGGGGTGTACTATACACATATTTGATTGTGAATTTGTTTGAGTAGTATCGCAACTAAAATGAAACTAGATTGTATTAAATTGTACTTTAAAAGTCATTACTTTTAAATCTACTTCCAAAAGCCACCCTTAAGTTGATGACAAATGAATATACTTTTGTTTAAGCATTCTTCAGCATTTTAAGTGCATTTTCTTACTGCATACCAAAGTATACTTTAACATACGTTACTTTAAAAATATGCTTTTTTTGAAAAATACACAAAAGCGCATTTTAAGTGTATTTCCATAAAATACAAGAAATGAAAATGCAAATCCAATGTTATCAATTCAGCATGGAGCAATGTTAGTTTGCATGTAGAGATATTCAATTTTCAGCTACATTACTTCAGAAAATCCAGTGATATTTGGTGGAAAATGTACAGAAGACAAAATACATCGATTTCGGAACATTTTCTTTACCACATGGTGTGATGGCAGCAATTTTTGTTCTATATATGAGCCTGTTGCAGAATACAGAATGATGACACTACCTGAGACGTCTGTCTCATTGTTGTTATTATGTATAATAGAGTATTCATTATAGCAGTTTAGTTTGAGACATATTTGAATGGATACCAACAAACATAATAAAAGTTATATTATGCTGTAAAGTGGATGTAATTGTGCTGTTTGCTGCACGGAACAACGTACACATAACCACAAACACCTCTGCGACAACGCTCACAACAAGCAGACACAGATCACTCAACGTGAATGAGATTGGCTTGACTGACAGCCCTCATGGTAAACTCTCCATTACCACCAGGCTGCGACCCCCGCAAAGGTCGTGGCGCGCTGTGACATCTGTCAAAGCCGCTGCTGCTTCCTAAAACACGGTTCTCCTCATGCCATTGGAGATTAATTATCAAATGGCAGCGAGGCTTCATGGAAGGCAGAAAGATTACGGATCATTCCACATCACATCAGCTGTCGGACGCGCTCTGACAGATATAAGCCTGACTCCCTGGACAGGCTGCCAGACGTTTGCTGGGGAAAAAGCAAAAAAGCTGCACGCCAAGGCGAAGCCTGTGGGAGAATGGCTATGGCCTTGGGAACGGCTAATAACAGCAATAGCGCCCAGCTCTGCTGCAGTGGCACTTATATAACACAGCAGAATGTGGAGTCGCCACAGACACATGTGTGTGAGTAGTTCATAAGGGCCCATGTACAGCACAAAGCCAGTGAGTCATTTCCTGCTCAACGGGGGAACTGAAATAACGAGTCTCAAGACTGGAGGACATATTGGGGTGTTGCGCAACATAGTCCACAGGAAGAAGCAGTCTGAAATGGCTTGCGATTCCCTATACGGTGCACAAAACTAGGCATGGAACAGCTTTTACGGCTATTGTAATGGCAAGGTCCCATATATGTTATGAGTGTTCTGCCACTCAAAAATAGCCATCCAAGAATAGCTTGTGGTCAGAAAATGACCACTGATGAAGGGCTAGAGGATGGCTAACACAAATTGTGCGTTAACGAATGGGCTACAGTTTCCAATTGTACATCAGCGAGTTACAAGGGAGGGGTTTCTAATAAAGTGGCCACTTTCCTACCTCAAGTAATGTACATGACCATGCTTTCTTATGTATATAAGAAAGTTTCATGATTACATCCATGAATATTTACTGGGTGTTCATTGGCAAAGCAGTACTGTTCAAGTCAGGCCACATGTTTGTTGTGTATTTTGGATCAGCAAGGCGTGACACCACCTGCTTTTCCAAATGAGTTAGGCTCCTCAGCTCCAGGTGCCAGCTCATTAGTTCAGTCAGATGTTGCTGTGCAGGACAGGATCAAATACCAGGCTGCCCTAAAGGACAGAGCGAAACCTTTAACGTTGTCCTGAAAGCCTAAACTAAACCTGGAAATGACAAGAACATAAGATGCTGGTGATGTGAAACTGTGTGGGTTTAGGTATGAATGCTATAACCTTTTGGTTCACATTCTTGTATCATACCAACTGGACAACTGTGACTTTCACTAAATAGCCTATTATACTCATGAATAGCACCCACTTTTGCAGATGATGGTATTTCATCAGAATTTCCTAGGAAATGCTCCAATTCAGTGTTCCCATCTTGCTGAACTTGCTTTTTTTCTCTTTAAAACAATGTAAATGAATGTAACTGCAGTTCCAGGTGCCCCCTGTTATTTCTACCAGAAAGTCTCCTATTATTAAGGTGCTATATACAATGCCCTAGTGGTCCAACCAACCACAGAGCGGAACGTTTATTAGATTTCATGATTCGGATGACCAGCAGGGGGTATTCTGAGCCCCTGGAGTGCGTCCTTCCTTCTCTCCTCCATCAGATGCCCTCAGTATAGCTATGACACCCTCAGATACACTGCCTACTCAGCAGTAACGGGTGGCAGCAGGATAACTGCTTTGTATGGGCATAAACAGAGGCAAGTTCTGCAGTGAACTGGTAACATATCACTGTTGTCAGAACAAAACCTCATATCTCTAAAATGGTGACTTTACAGGAGATGGAAAAAACATACTTTACTTTTAATGTAAGTCAATGGAACCAGACGTCTTTTCCAAGTGTTTTTAGTCGTTTCTTTTGGTCCATTCATCATGAAATTTACACACAATATAAAGACCCATAGGCATTTTCAAATTATGTCAAAAACTGAAAAATGACAAAAAAAATGGAGATACAAGGTTTTGTTCTGACAGCAGCGACATAAAGCAATAGATTGGTAATAAATAAATAATTAAACAAAATCTAATTAACAGAATTTCCTCACCCCTATCCAGCCAAGATACCTTTGGATTTGAGGTTTGTATCTTTAGTCTTTTTCTTGAACTACGAGGCTAATGTAGCAGCGTAGTAAAGTAATGGAAGTGTATACCCCACCAATTAGCATCATTCAAACTACAGCACTGTGCGCAAAGTCAGAGACTGAACTTTTGTTTGTTTGATTTTCCTTCAAAACTTCATTCAAAACTGTTAAGTCCATTTTTCGGAAAAACAGGACACATATATTAAACAGAAAACTACAAAGAAGCCTCAACAACTAGATACGATATCAAATCCATCAGTGCTTGATTTGTCCACTCTTTACTTTTGTGCACCTACTGCCACTTTAACTCTTCCATCCTTCTCTAACTTCTCTGAAAACCGGAAAGCAAGTTTCCTGAAAAGAATAGAAGCTGTAATAAAGGCATATAAGCCTGACTGTGATAACTCATTACTGAAATTGATGCGCTGAAGATATCCTCCACTGTAGATAACACTGCAGAGCAGAAAGTTGACGAAGGCCAACCTGAAAGAGACGGTCACATGAGGTCACTTCTTTATCTCCAAAGCACAGGGGGGCCTATAGTCTGACAGGCATTTAGTGGTGGACAGGGACGCAGAGGTGAACGCCATCCTTCCATCTATCCATCCTTCTGTTCCTCCCTTTACCTCCCCCTGCGGAGCCTCAGTGCTCTATCTATTAGCTCGCCCAAGGAGGAGAGGGAGAGAGACGTGCGGAGAGGGGACAGCTGATGAGGCGCTTGTCAGAATTAAATAATGAAAGAGTTGTCAGGCATACATTTCCCCAGGGAAATGAGAAACACTGGCCAGAGAAAGAAGTAAGCACAGAGGGATGGTGGAGATTGGGTGGTTAGGAGGGCTTTTCAGATACGTAGAGAAAACCTGCTACAACCCCTCTGAGTCCTGGCATAAAGTTTAAGAAAAGCCAAGACGGTGAAACTGCATAGGGTACTCTGAGAACAGCTGCAGTGGTGAAACTGCATTTAACAGCTGGAAAACAATAGGAATCTCAAGTATACACAGACAATAAGGCAACCAGAAAAATGGTGTTGGTTTATGCATGAAAGCAGACTTAGTAACGATAACAAACTAAAATAATGTACAATATGCACCTCAGACCATGGTCCAGACCAAAGGACCAAAATTTAGTCTGAACAAAAGAGGTGGTCTAGGTCAGGATCAAACTAAACCATGATTCACATGATTCCCCAGTTCTTTGTAAAGTGGTGAGTCAAATGCTGGCTTGCCCCCGTGGTTCTGGTGGCCCTGCTTCATTTCCAAAATGATATTGGTGAGCAGAGAGATCATGCAGCGAGAAACAGTGCAAGTAGACCTGTACTGTCAGGCTAAAACTGATTCCCAGTGGTCAGCATTCAGAATGTAAACAGTACCTAAAGAAGAAAACTGAGTGGTCTTTTTTTTGATTCCATGTCAGCGAAAGGATAAAATCTTCTTCTTCCACACAGGCGATCAACTTTTTATACAAATTTAGTAATTTAAACACAGCACATGTACAAACTCCTCTGCATGCTAGTTTAAGCATCAACATTTGACGTTGTCAGTTACTTTTGTTACATCAGTAGACGAGTATTCATTAATTTCACATCATGATTAGAATCATAAGCTGATACTCCAATTCTGTGTCTGTTTATATAAACTTTACTTCTGCAATAGGAAACCCCCCAAGGCTCTTGGTGGTCAGAGGCCACTCCACACTGGCTCTCTTAGCTTGGTCTGTAAATCGTCTACATTACACACTTCTGCCTTTCTGAATTTCCACCAGCCTGGCCGCAATATTTTGATATCCAGCAGCCAGAAGGCCAGAATGAGGGATGGATAGATGTTTTTCTCTGTGGGCAAAAAGTAATGTGGGGCATTTTTCTTGATTCGGCTCTCCTGCAGGCACTTTCAGCCGGCTTCTGTGTTATTGTAAACAGAAGACAGTAATGATGAGCATGCATCTATGTCAGTGCAGCTATTATGGCAGACTCTAGAGGTTCCACTGTCGTAGGTAATGATAATTCTCGCACAGGACTGCCATAAACTGCCCTGTGCTTAAATTATATAAATTCAGAGAAGAAACTGGCGGTCCCTTTACGTTCTTGGGGTCTCTCTCTCTCTTTCTCTCTTACACACACTCACACACACAACACCGCCACTTTAAATAATGGGACCTCATCAGCATTTAATTCATTAGCTCTGTGCAATTATCAGCGGAAAGCCATTTCTTCCTGCGTAGGCAGGGTGTGACGGAGCCCCGGAGTGTAGCGAGCCGCGCTGTATTTATCATACATGACTGTAATTGTAGGTAATTATCTTCAGCCCTTGTTTGGGGAAGGGATGACATCTCCTCTCTGGGGTTTCACCTTCACAGCTCTCACTCTGAACGCTCTAAGCCTGCCACTGAGCCCGTTTTAACCCTCTAAACACTAAAGACCAGCTATTTCAGCGTGTTTAGAAAAAGAAGGGGTAATTTGAATGAACCAGTGTGAATGGGGAGAACAGTCGAGTGCAGGGTGAATGGCAGAGTGAGTGGTGGAAAACACTTAAGAAATGTGAATGGAGGAGAATGTTCTAGAGCAGTGATGACGGTAGAGAACATTCTAGAACAGTGTGAATGGGGAAACGCTCTAAAATACTGTGAATGATAGAGAGCATTATAGAACAGCAAGCAAGAAAGAGAAAACTCTAGGAAACCATGAATGGGGAAAATACTCTAGAACAGTGTGAATGGAAGAGAGCATTGTATAAGAGAAATAAGAGATGTGAATAAGAGAAAACACCTTGTGGAGCAGTGTGAACCAGTAAAACACTCTAGAACAGCGAGAATGGGGGAAACACTCTAGAACAGTGCAAATGGGGGGATGCTCTAGAACAGATTGAAAGGGGGCACTCTCTAGAACAGTGTGAATGGGGGGAACTCTGTAAAACAGTGTGAATGGGGAAAAACTCTAGAACAGTGTGAATGGTGGAAATACTCTGAAACAGTCTGAATGGGAAAAAAAATCTAGAACATCATAAATGGGAGAACTTTGTAAACCAATGTGAATGGGGGGAACACTCTTAAACAGTCTTAATGGGGGGGAACTCTCTAAAGCACTGTGAATGGTAGAAACACTCTAAAACAGTCTGAATGGGGGAAACTCTGTAGAACAGTGTGAATGGTGCAACTACTCTAAAACAGTCTCAATGGGGGAACACTCTAGAACAGTGTGAATAGGGAAAAACACTCTAGAACAGTATGAGTGGGAGAGAACATCCTGGAATAATGTGAACTGGGGAAACACTCTACAGTCTAAATGTGGGAAACTCTTTCGAGTCTTCCAACAATCACACACAGGTACAGCACATCATAAAACAGATAGTTCTGGTCCTAAAATCTGATTGGCTGAGCTGCATATGAAGCTGTTGTAAAATGTACGATATACCCACACCAATAGCCTCCTCATAACAACTGAACTCTGTTTCACAGCACCACAGCACAAAAAAACCTTTGTGCTGGTAATGAATAATCTTGACTCTCACGCTGCTCACATGGACCACCGAGTATATCAATGAAGTAAGAACCTGTTTTTTTGTTTAATCTTGCAACTTATGTTCTTAACTAGAACTTGGCTGGTCAGCTAGCTAACAGGCTAAAAGATAGCTAACAGGCTAAACAACTCCATCATTAATATCCCAGGCTTGAATTACAGTATGATTAACTGTAAAACGACAGTATAAAAGTCTAAAAAAAGTCAATTGAATGTCTTACATGCTTCAAATGTTCGTGTTTCAGTCAGAAGTCTTGTCAAACCCAGACTGAATCCCAATCAGCTCCGTACTCCCTGAATAGTGTGCTATGAAAGTTTTGATATTCTAGCCTCCACATTCAAATAGTGCATCATATATCGAGTCCCAAATGATAATTTCTTAGCTGATTTTGCACCGTTGGGGTGCAGGATCCAGTATTTAAATTCCAACATAGTGCACTATGTAGGGAGCAGGGAGCCATTTGAGATTCAGCCCCAGCACAAGAAGAGGGTGCCGCTGGATTAATGCTAAATGAGACTCGTGGTGGTAATTTGGTGAGTAAAAAGTACTATTAAAGGGTAGGATTTTGCATTAAGCAGGGCTGTGTTATCATATGTTCATTGTTACATGACAAAAAGCTTAAAAAATGCTTCATGTCATGCCTAAGAACACCTTTCCCATGATAAAATCGAATTAACCCATAGCCTCTCATGGCTTATTGCTTTATCAATTGCTTAGTGGTGTTAGCTGGTGTTTAGTATGTGCGGGTGTGGAATTGTACTATACGTACATACATCATCTAAACCGCTTATCCTTCTGGGTCGTGGTGTGGTGCTGGAGCCTATCCCAGCTGTCATTGGGCGGAAGGCAGGATACACCCTGGACAGGTCGCCAGTCCATCGCAGGGCAGACAGACATACACACACAATCACACACACATTCACACCTAGGGGGAATTCAGCATGTCCAATTGGCCTGACTGCAATTGTACAATGGAATTGTACTGTAAAGCCAAAATCATTCTAGAACTTACAGTTATGCATTGTAGCCATACTAGAGCTTGCAACTATCAACTGTCATTCTTGAGCAGGTTGTCCAATCTTATCTACAAAGAGCTGGTGTGGCTGAGGTTTTCATTCGAATAGAGGAGGAGCCCATCTTATTTTTCTTGTTTAATCAATCAGTCTTAGTCTTCAAACAGCTGATCATGTGCGCTTCTGCTTTGTTGGAATGAAAAACTGCAGTCACACCGACCCTTTGCAGATAAGACTGGACATCCTTATTCCAGAGCTTAGTCATTTTAGTAATTGATGTTGTTTCCTTGTTTTCAGAAGAGCTACATTTACTAAAAATGTAGCTTAATTCCAATCTGTGCCTCTTCTCTATCTACTTTAAGGTGGCGAACTTGGCTTTATGTAGCATAGATAAAACGTTCTGAAAATAAACCTCACATTGTTGAGAAATATTGAGTCATAAGTGGATTTTTCATTATTTAAAAAGTGGAGCACAGTAGAAGTTAAACTTCCCCCAAATAAAACTCTTAAATAGTGAAACACTTTCATTTCATTTCAACTGCATAAAATAATATTGGAAGCCTTGTAATAATACAATTGTAAGTTGTAGACTTTTATAATTTATATATAATAATTTATGTGCAGAAGATGTAAAATTCATGGCCATTAGTTTGTAATGTTCATAGTTCATATTGTTATGATACTTTTTTTAAAGAAGTCTCTTCATAGTTCCCCGACTCAGTGACACGCAGAGAGCCAGAGGCCTGTTTCAAATCTGTCAGGGTGCATAAAAGTCCCCAATTTAGCATCCTTCACTTCACTTTATGGACATAATGTACCGTATTAATCCGCTCGTGATGACTGTGAAAAACACTTTTCTTCACCAAACATCCCTCTCTCTCTCTTCCTCTCTCTCTTTTAATAACAAGCTCAGTCCATAAACGCAGTCCATTGTAAGCATGCCAGTGTTTAGAGCCAAAACACTGAATAAAAAAGAAAAAACAGAGAGATGGTTTGATTTTGACTGTCATTTTCAAGTTAATAGAGAAGTAAAGAGATCAGACCTATTATTCAGTTATTGAGTCAACACTAATGACATCTCTTTGGTCAAAGCGACTGGTGCTTTGAGTTTGAATGATGTGGTGTGCACTGGCTAGTAATTCCTAATCACTACATTGGTTGTTCTGACTTTGAGTGGTGCTCTGAGTTTAAGTATGCATATTATAGTGTTCAATAGACGTGTGATTTTGTTTAGCTTGTTTGCCATTTGAACGGCTTTATTCTTGAAGGTGAACTTCATAGATTTTTCCAAAATTCTGCATAATTAAATCCTTGTGATGTAAACAAAGTTATTCAGAGTGGTTTGATGTCAAATGCTGCATTGTAGGTAAACTTACCAACTGCCCTACATGTACCTTTCCACCATGAATGCACTTAACCCTTGTGTGGTGCTGATGTGTTTGTTACTCAGTGGTCTGGTGGACCCACTGCATTATTGTTTTTTAAATCAATACAGCCATAACAATTTATGTAAAAATACCAGATGTTTAAAATATCACAGGTGGCCAGTGTAGGGTTCTCCTTTAGCAGCCGTAGCCAGTCAGCAGCCTGTCCATGTTGTCCACCCTCACACACACACACACACATACAAACACATACACACACAGACACACACACACACTAACAGCAGGCCATGTAGGGGGAGAACAGAGTGAAGGACACAGCACCTCCACACTTTTATTACCCACAGGTTCACCCCAACACCACATGTGTAATATAAATGTGTGGGGGGTGAACAGAGTGAAGACACTGAAAATGGGTTATTTTATATGTTCTTCACAGAAAATGAGCAAAGGCAGAGAAATCTGAGGTTAAAATAATAATAAATCGCATAATATTTTATTTTGGTAAACACTGAAAATGGGTCCCACAGACCTGAACACCACACTAGGGTGAAAAAAATAATGTAAGGCAAAATCTGATCTTTAAACTATCTTAAAATAACTTAAAAGATGCCTCAGACATCAGATAGCATATTCATTAACCATATTCATAACCATTTCACGCTATAACATTCTGTGACATAGCTTTCAGAGGCATTAAACACCTCAGATGTCTGGTTCCATTCACAACCACTGTGAAACAAATCGGACTTGTTAGTGTCTTTACAATGCATTGTTTACATCTTGAGCTGAAATAAGGCAGAATTGCCCTTTAAGGTCTAACAGAGGCTAAAAGAATGTTCCAGCAATGTTCAGGCTAATCTGTATTGGATTTTTATCATATCATTAATTACCATGCAGAAAAAATTCTGCATATTTTCTTCCGCTAAAAAAAAACTGTTAGCTAAAACACTGGTGTGTTCATTTAAGTGAGGATAACTGACTGAACTGCTTTGGTCAAATGTGCACAGTGAGGTTTGTAGAAAACGCATTACTATGCAATGTATTGTTCAACAGCTCATATGTTAAGCGTGGATGTCAAAGGCAGATTGTGGGCTCTGAATCCCAGCACGTGTGTTAACTGTAAATCGTGGCCATATGCTAAAGGACGCAAATCAAGCATCTGGGAGGAAATTGCTGCTCCGTGTTGCCTGAATTAATGAAGATATCCTACACACCCAAGCAACTCCCCAAGCCAGAGTCAATGCCTGACAGAAAGGGGAATAATTAAATGCAGCAACATAATGAAAGGAATATGACACATTAGGTAAGAAAGGACGTAAAGAGGGAACAGGTGGTAATGATGACAAATGGTACAGTACAGTAATCAACACATCAAGGAAAAATCATTCGTTTAATATATCTTTGTACAGAAGAGCAGTCTGATGGTATTACGACATGCTGCACAGCCTTCAGCTGGGAGTGAATAAAATTACATTAAAGAAGCTTTTCAGGGATTTGAGGTTCAGTGGCTAAAACACAAAACATAAAACGCTAAAGAGGAACATACAAACATAAAAAGATCAAACAAACGGTCTGATACATATAGATAATAAAACCACTGTGAGCTATTTTTACAGTATATGTTCTGTATTAAAATGGAAGCACATGAAGAGAGGAAAACAGATCAAAACAAAAAAGAGCTACATTTGAAAAATGAATAAAATAGATTCGAAAAGATAGAATTTGAATTTGACGTCTTTGAATCTGAGCTAGAACTTAACTCTTCAGTGTAGCTGTTACCTCGGAGCAGAAGTGCCTGCAGAAATATATTTAAACGATGGTTCTTCAAGGGTTCTTCCATTGTTATGATGTCAGGATTGTTACAAGAGAAGAACCTTTTTGGTGCCATTTTCAAAAAGGTTCTACCATCTACAGCACATTCTTTATCAATCTGAACAACATTTTCTTTACTGAAGAACCTTTGAAACACATTCTCTTTAAGTGTGTATGTGGCACCAAAAGGGTTCTGCTGTTGTTACAATGTCAAGCTTGTAAGGATGATGTCAGGCTTGTAAGAACCCTTTTTGGTACTACTTCACTCAGCCATGAACTGATTTAAAAAAAAAAAATCTTCTCTCAAAACTATCATAAAGCAGTGTCTCGGGCATCAGGCAGCAAATTCATAACCACTTTATTCAACAACTTCATTTTATCACAGTATTTTATTTACAACTTTCTATGAGGGAACTTTTAGATTACCTTCGAATTTAGATGTGATTTAAAGGGAAAAAAAATAATCTAATGTATGTAGTTTTCACTCACCTCAGGTGTAGCTGACCAGCTGAGACATATTTATTGCCCAAATTGTGCTCTTTAGTTTAGTGCTGGAGTTACAAGACTAACATTCCTAACACTAGAAGTCAATAGTCACCCAAATCTTTTCTGTAAATCCTTCTCCAATACGTTATTCAACCCACTTCAGTAAGGTCATGTAGACCTGTTGATGTGGTTTATGGTGCAGTCTGATCTACTGTGAACTATACAGATGAACAAAACTTCACAGTGAAGGTGAACACTGTGGGCAGCCACCTCAGACAGCAAGTGTTGTGCTCCCCTGCAGAACCCAACCTCATTCGCATGCACGGACGGGTATGGGTGCTATAGATTACATTAGTGATATCAACATTAGAAGTTTTATGGAAAAGATTTGGGTGACTATTGACGTTTTTTGTTTGTTAACAGCTTTAGCTTGTTGTTTGTAGCTCCAGTGCTAAACTAAAGAAGGTTCTTAACTGGAACTTTCTAGATTTGGTTTCTTCAGTGTTAAAATTATTTTTCTATGTGGTGTTTTTGTTATTTTATCCACACATTCTACATATGTCTTAATTATATCCTCGGTTTTTTATTCATGTGTGTAAAGTATGTAAAGTTTAAAAAGCCCATATCCTATTTTTTTTCTTGTTGTTGTTGTTTTTGTTTTTTTTGTTTTTTTTCAAGATGTCCACATATGACATTTGCATGGTAAATCTTCTGTGTTTTTTAATTTTTAAAAAATTGAATTTTAATTAAATAATAATAATTTTAAGTCTTTTTTGTTACTGTGACTGATATATGTAAATGAGCTGTTCTGATTGGCTGCCCTATATTGTGTCTGATAAAAAAAAGCAGAAACACTGAAACACTGCTTATAAACTTCAGTATGAATGAGTGGGACTAGATTGATGTGGGCTGAAAAGGTGTTTATGTAAATGTATGTTTTCATGACATCACAGAAACAATAATTTCCAAATGGGCAGTTTTTTCAACTTATTTTCCATATATGGTCTGTATAGACTGGGAAGCGAACAGTATGTTTTAAAATTTTAACAATGTCTGCATGAAATTCTTTTATTTTAAAAAAGTGAATGTTGATATGTCATGTACCTTAACATTCAAAATTCACGCAATTTTTTTAACCTTTCACATGTAAATTACATGTGACATCCTATTGACTGATCAGCACCAGAGCTCTCCTGAGTGACAATGACATCACTGAGAGTTGTAAGACCAACGACAGGTGAGTGAAGTTTGGCTGTGTGCCAGAGATCATGTCCACTTCAGAGTACAGTGACATGGAGAGCACACCTCACTGCAATTAAGTCGGAGTTAAGGAGCGTAACTCTACACATCTATCAATGTGTAATAAGGTGGTGATTTCACCTTGGCAACCTCACTCTACGTTTACGCATTCGATTCAGACTGACCAAAGCTCGGAAAGCAAAATATCGCTGCTGTCGGAACAAAACCTCGTACCTCCATTTTTGGCGTTTTTCACTTTTTGACATTATTCGAAAATGCCTATGGGCCTTTACATTGTGTATAAATTTCATGATGAATGGATCAAAAGAAATGACCCAAAATGACTTGGAAAAAAGTCTGGTTCCACTGACTTACATTAAAAGTAAAGCAGGTTTTTCCTTCTCCTATAAAATTACCATTTTGGAGATACAAGAATACAATACGTTTTGTCATGATGTCAATATAGTCCAAAATATGAATAGAATATGATGTAATGTACAGCCCCCCTTTTTGCTGAAGTTAACGTTTTGTAAAAAAAAACATGAAATATCATATGTACCATACTTTTTGCACAGACCACCTTATGTTTTATTTTAATATTTCAATATGTTAAATTCAGCAAATAAACAGTAATTATGCATTTAATGTGCAGAAGTGAGTTCTCTGTAGAGGATGTTCACTTTATCTCAAAACTATTGTGTCAGGCATCAGGCAGCGAATTCATAACCATATTATGTACTATGTTTCTGTAAGTAGCAGTGGAGCTACAAGGCTAACTTTGCTAACAAACACGAAGTCAATAGCCACCCAAATCTTTTTGTGTAAATACTTCCCCAAAACGTCTTTCAACCCACTCAAACCACATCCCAGATCTCCATTAAGTCATGTAGACTCGTGAATGTGGTTTAGGAGACAGTATGGCTTATAAAGTATAAAGATGTATAAAAATGAACAAAGCTTCACAATGTAGCTCAGGCATGCACAACTTTGGTCCTGGAGGGCCAGTGTCAAGCATAGTTTGGTGATTTACCTGCTCCAACACACCTGGTTACACTTATCTGTTAAATTGCCAGGTTAAGTGGGGGTGTTTGAGAGCAGGGAAATCTCCAAACTGTGCTGGACACCGGCCCTCCAGGACTGGAGTTGCACACCCCGATGTAGCTGAACAAAACCTGTCGTTTCACCAGGGGTGGCCAAGGTTTTGCATACAACTGTCATTTCAGTGGCTTTTTTCTTCTTTATGGGCTGTTTGATATTTTCTAAGTTTGCCTGAAGATAATAGCAGTAGTAAAGGTCAGAGAATGTGACTCAGTCTGGAATAAACCAACTGTAAGTCATTTTCAGTCACAGAAATGTGGTTTTTTTTTGCCTGATTCTCTTTTTTATGAGCTGTCCAGGTTTTATTCATTTGGTCAAGCTGTATTCTGAATATTACATACAATTCATAGTCTAAGAAAAGAATCCCAGCCCACCCACCAAAAAAATCTTTGTGCATACCAAATTAACTTGATTTCCCCACTAGCTGAGATGCTTTCATCACCCCGGGTATTCTGTCCTCTTGGGCTCAAACTTGTGGATAGCTGTAACTCGTATTTATGTGTCCATAAACATTTAATAGACTGAAAAACATATTTGTGGTTTCAGCTCCAAAACAGTAACATGAGGTAATATGTTGTCACTGCATCATCAAGAGACTGAGAGTTTGGACCCCAGCGATGCCACAGCCACCCATAATAGGGAGCCCCAGAGGAGAAAATACCTGGTAGGATTGTGTGATGGAAAGACAATAATATAAATGTAGAAGAATATAAATATGGCCCGTCCCACTGGGAGAATGAATGCAGTGTACTGTTAAAACCATTTAGGGTACGTAATTGACCCCATTGTGGGTACATTCTTGTGTCTGTTTTTTGTTCCAACAGTAAATCTGCTAAAAGTTGGATTAGTACCAAGTTTAGGTTTAGGGCCAAGGTTAGAGTTAGGTTTTGGGTTGAGGTTGAGATTAGGTTAGGTTTAGGACCAGGCTTAAGTTAAGATTTAGATTTTTGCTTAAGGCTAAGATTAGGGTTAGGCGTAGGACCAGGGTTAGGATAAGGTTTCGGTTTTTGGTTGAGGCTAAAATTAGGGTTAGGCATAGGACCAAGGTTAGGATAAGGTTTAGGTTTTTGGTTGAGGTTAAAAGTAGGGTTAGGGGCTCCCGAGTGGCGCAACCGTCTAAGCGTTGGCCCTATCATCAGGAGATCGCGAGTTTGATCCCTGGTGATGCTACAGCCATCCGTAGCCGGGAGTCCGAGAGAGCACAATTGGCCTCGCTCTCTCTGGGTGGGTGGGATGGCTGCCTTTCTCCCCCCATCACTCAGGCGTCTGTTAGCTGATGTAACAGATCTGGCGGTTGGCGCTTTCCTCCGAGCGCGTTCGGCTGTCCAGTGACGTTGCGTGAGCGGCAGCTCGAAAAGAAGCGGTGGTTGGCTTCACAGGTCTCGGAGGAAGCCTGTGTTAGCCTTCACTCTCCTAGCGTTGATAGCATCGTGTGATTGGGGGAGTCCTAACTAGCGGGTGGAATTGGAGACGACTAAATTGGGGAGAAAATCGGGTAAAAATTAATATAGTAGGGTTAAGTTTAGGACCAGGGTTAGGGTTAGGTTTAGGTTTTTGATTAAGGTTAAGATTAGAGTTAGGTTTAGAACCAGGGGGAAGGTAAGGTTTGGATTTTTAGTTGAGGTTAAGATTAGGGTTAGGTTTAGGGCCAGGGTGAAGTTAAGGTTTAAGTTGTTGGTTGAGATTAGATTTAGGTTTAGGACTAGGGTTCGGGTAAGGTTTAAGTTTTTGGTTGAGGTTAAAAGTAGGGCTAGCTTTAGGACCAGGGTTAGGGTAAGGTTTAGGTTTTTGCTTGAGGTTAAGATGATGTTATGTTTAGAACCAGGATTAAAGTAAGGTTTAGGTTTTCGGTTGAGGTTAAGATTAGGGTTAAGTTTAGGACCAAGGTTAGCATAAAGTTCAGGTTTTTAGTTACATTAGTTATTACATTAGTTTTGGGACCAGGGTTAGGGTAAGATTTCGGTTTTTGGCTGAGGTTAAGATTAGCGTTTGTTTTAGGACCAGGGCTAGGGTAAGGTTTAAGTTTTTGGTTTAGGTTAAGATTAGGGCTAGGTTAATGTCTAGAGTAATGAAATAAAAAATAAACTCATTTTTCTTTAGCTGAATTATTCAAAAATGATAAGAGCTAGAAATTTTTTAGCAGAGATGTCTTGCATGTTTATTAAAAGCAGATAATAATGTTGCTTAAACACTAAATTTAACTGCTCAAATTAATGGGCTAAAATAATGCATTGTTCCAAGCAACTACAGATTCAGTTGTAATTCAGATTTCACTAAGCAGCGTTATATGAATCCATTTTTAGCTGGCAGTGTCTGTTAACATCTATGAGTATTTGCACCTAAACGCTTTTAACTGCTTTACAAACCACTATGTGTTATGAAGGAACTCGCAGACAGACTATGCTAGAGTTTCACTGCTGCTTGCCCATTCCATTACCCCAGCTTTCCTGTTTACAGCAAACAGTTACTTTTCCATCACATTTGGGCAAATGTAGATGCATCACCACATAATAAGCAGAAGAAAACATCCGATCACTGCATATATAACACAATCTGAATGTACATTAAGCTGTCATCTGCAGACATAATCTCATCAGCAGGACGGTCAGGAGGCTTTAGGTAAATCACGTCAGCCGTCACACAGATCATATTCTGCGATACATTTCAATTCAAAAACTTGATTCCGACTGCACGCTGAAATATTTAGGCCGGGCTACACGGAAGTGACCTGGAGATTCTAATCTTTTCTCTCTCTGCACCGGCACCTGATGAATATTGCATTTGGCTTGGAGTGAACGAGCAGCCCAGGCCCAATGCTTAAGTAATGTGGCATAGACTGTTGAGTGCCTCCCCACATCAGCATCTGAGCCTGTATCAGGCCTCACAGAGTAACAGAGCTCATCTAGGACAGAAAGGGCAAAAAGTAGATCTGTCCCGAAAGAGGTCCGATGCGTATGATCCCCCGTTTTTTCAATTGATTACTTTCATTTTCTAAAGAAGAGAAGATGGTCAGTTCTAGCTTTACTTGAGCAACAATTCCATGATGATTCTTTAGGAAACAATTCAAAACAACCTAAAATGTCACATTTCATGATTCAATTCGATTAGTTCGATAATAAGCTTTATATGCATAGCACCTTTCAAACATATAATAAAGCTCAAAGTTTTTCAAAGACAAAAAAGACAAAAGACAAGAAAGTATATAAAAATCAATTCACTTAAAAACATAAAAGCAGAAAGAATGTGGTAAAATAACAATCAATAAGAAACAAGAAAGATAAAACAATTTTTAAAAGTGAAACTGTAATAGTAATAAAATAGTAATACAAGTAAAAAAGTAAAATGACCAAAAATGACAGAAAACAATTCAAAGAAAAAGAAAAGAAAAGAAAAACTAATAACAAAAATAACAACCAGGAATTTATGAGAAACAGTTTGTATAAATACGTCTTTAGCTGGTTTTTAAAATGATATACTGACATTGCCTGTCTAATCTCAATTAGCAGATCAATTATAATTCAGATTCGAATTTATAAAATAATTCAAATTTATTATACAGCGCTTTTTACAATAGACGCTGTCAAAAATCGGCTTCACAGAAATGTGGATCTAAGCCCCAAAGGTGTGTCGCCAAGGGTGACAGTGGTAAGGAAGAACTACATAACACTGGGCCTCATTCTCCAACCATTCTTAAGAAGAAATTTCTTCTTAAAACCCGCTTACACAGTTTTTAAGAAGATTCTGACATCTTAAGAACACATTTAAGAAAAAACTTAGGAAGATATTGGGGATGATAATGAGGACCAATGAGAGGAACCAAGACTCCAAAGGGGAGCCCATTCTCATCTGGTCAACAAATAACACAACAAAACAATAACACAAGAGCAATATGCATAAAGAATAAAGGTTTGACTATGAATATACAATAGTGAATATGGAATAGAGATAAGACATGAGCCTGTCATTGGACAGAAGTATTTCAATTAACCAGTGAAAACCTATGACTGTTATTAGAGGCCTATCAGAGGGACAGTGTTTGAATAGGGAAAGGGGCGGAGCTAGACAAAAAAAACCTGTGACTTACATGCCATGCATTGGATTTGATTAGATTTTTTGGTATGATTCTGTATTATTTTTAAAGTACACTGAATACACATAACTGGGGTTGGAGGACAGGTGTGCACAATAGTGGAATATAGACAAACAATACATACAAGATTTTTTACATTTAAAAACAGACTATGACTTTTATTTTGGCCAAAAATGAATCAATATCAATCAATTATAATAAAAATTGGAACCAAGACATCTTACAGTTCATATCTTACATATAATTACTAAACAAAATATTATGCTATCATACAATTAACACATTTATTGAAATAAATTCTTAATTTTTTTAATTGATACTCATGATTCCAGCTCGTTTGTCCGCATTCCTCCCAAAATTATTATTTTTTTGTATTAGTATTATATAGTTTCCCTTTTTCCTGGGCTACCAAATGTACCAATCTGAGATGTATGAGTGGAGCTAGAAATAATGCAGACCATTGATTGGTCAAAAGCAATTGTCCCGACATGGATACTTAACCGAGGTATGGATAGTTCTGGGTTGGGATTAGTAAGCGTACTATTTTGTACTCCATTGCCTGGTGTTCTGTCTACCCTATGAAACTCGTGGTCATTTTGAGTGGTTGGTGGGCTGCAGTGCTGCATTACTGCTGACTGCACACTAAAAACACTGTCTCACGTCTGGAAACTTGTTCTCTTCATTAGATCTGGCAAACGCGTCTGCCCTGTAGACACCCTGCCTTCTGTCTTCTTATGACAGCTCGGCATGAGAACAAAGGAAATGATAAAGGGAAACTAGGTCATGCAAAACCCTGATGTTGCAATCCTGCACGCACCTCATCTACTTTCCTACAGTATTAAAGCGCCTGCGGCACGATCCCGCCACATCCATACACTGCAGTGACGTCTGTATGTGTGTCAGTGGGTGCGTGAACGCTTGTCCAATTAGATCACTGAGGAGCACTTCAGTGTTTGGTAACCTTAATGTGGGACTTTCATTATATTTTTTGTGGTGCTCCGCTCGTGCTGATGAGAGCATCTTCTTACCTCAGGCTTTGCCTAATTTGTTTGGGTTAGAGCCTCCGGAGGGCTTTGAAAACTAACAGGTGCAAATTAAAGCAATGCCTTATTTGTCTTCCGCTTTTAGGGGAAGAGAAGGTTAAGGAGGCCTCAGTCATGTTCCCATTATGTTCCACTAAAGCTGCATCTTTAGTAATGTTTTTAGACCAAAGCAGAAGAGTTTACCTCAGCAAACAGATCCTTATCATCATCTGTCTGTCTTTCTTTCAGTTCAGTTTACTAAGGTTTTGGAATGATGTATTAATATGCTATATTGCCAAAGCAATTACAACAAGGCAGGCAAATGCAGTAACAGAATTTTATGATATATATCAACAGTTATTTTATTTGTATTTCTTTTGTTGGTTATATGCCTGTAGTACAAATAACTGCAAATATATAAACACAAAATACAAACAGGTGTACACATCAAAAACAAACAAATCAGAATGCTATGCTCTGTTATGCAGATCCACAATAAAGCTAATCGTTCTGCCAGGCTTTAAAGCAGTGTGTCCTACTATGAACTGCAATTAGAAATATGCTTGATATTTTGTTGTAGAATAATATATACAAAGTATTTCGCTGTTGTCTCCAAAATGGTAACTTTACAGGAGAAGGAAAAAACATACTTTACTTTCAATGTAAGTTTTTTTCCAAGTCATTTTGGGTCATTTCTTTTAGTCCATTCATCATGAAATTTACACACAATGTAAAGGGCAACAGGCATTTTCAAAATAAGTCTGAAAAACTGAAAAATGCCAAAAATGGAGATACGAGGTTTTCTTCCGACAACAGCGATATTTTATTTCTATGTTCTGGTTTCCTCCCACAGTCTAAAGACAGGCAGTCAGGCCGATTGGACATGCTAAACTGCTCCTAGGTGTGAGTGTGTGTGTAAGTGTATAAGTCTCTCTGTCTGCCCTGAGTTAATTGCACTTTAAATAAAAAGTTACAGATTAATATTCTGTTAAGTTACTGTGGCATGTTCAATGAATTCAAAGCTGTAAGACAATCAGGTTACTTACTTCTTTCATTTAAAACACTGAATCTTTTTTTCACAGTGTGGTAACTGTAAATACTGGGTTTCCTCAACGAAGGCTAACACATTCATTCAAAGACCATCACAATGGTTAGTTTTTTTGTGTTTGTTCTAATGTTAGTGTTTTGTTTTAATAAATACTTAATGTCCAGATAAATGGCTTGATTGATCATTTCTCAGATGTCTAATACTCTTGCACAAGACTCTACAATAACATAATAATGTTAACATTTTTTGCAGTTTGGTGATCCAGCTTTATAGTTTTTTACATATCTTTCAGCTTTACAGCTCTTTCTCTTTGGCCTTACTGTGACCAGCAGACAATTTTTTTATATGTAATGTTAAGAAAGGTTGTGCTCTCTCTCTCTCTCTCTCTCTCTCTCTCTCTCTCTCTCTTTCTCTCTCTCTCTACCTACATCTCCTGTCTTTTACTTCTCTTCTCTTCACTTCACGTCACTTCACTTCTCTTCCCTTCTCTTCTCCTCTCTTCACTTCTCTTCACTTCACCTTTCTTTTCTGTTCTCTTCTCTTCTCTTCACTTCTCTTCTCTTCTCTTCTCTTCTCTTCTCTTGTTGCTGAACTTTTGATGTGCCCTTCTGAAGCTGCGTCTGGCAGATTGTATGGAAGACAGTGTGAGTACATTTCATCTACTTCAATTCACTTCAGAGATTTTAGCTCTGATCAATAATCCAATCCAAATCAGTTCTTTTATATTTGTATAATACCTTTATTGTCCTATAGCAGCATGCCAGAAACGTGGGAAAACCTCCCTTGATGAGCATCGCAGAGAGGAAACTCCCTAAAAACAAATTCCCTTCTTTGGGCTGCACGAAATAGTGCATAGGTTTACAGTACAAGTACAAGGTCACTGATATCTTTGAGATATTTTTTTTATATCCTAACAATGAAGCCTGTCAGAAAGAAGGTTGATGAAAAGCATGTTAAACCCTTAAATAGCCAAAGTTTTATTACACATTTCTATAACCTAAAGTTTAGCCAGTTTGCATTGAAGTCCCTGTAGTTACTGAATAATAAGCCTTTGTATGTAATAAGACTGGAATTTTAAGGGGTTAAATATGAGAACATGAGAGCAAAATGAAGAGAAGCCGTCAGGCTGACATATAGCTCATTATAAATCATAACATGTGTTCAACAGGGATGTAATGATAGTGACCTCTGAGACAAATGACAGGAAGAACAGGGAGCAGAACTGTCAATGAAGCTCAGGTTAATGACAACTAGATTTAGTGCATGAAAAGAAACAATTAGCAGCAGTGTAAGTACTGAGAACCCACAGGAGACCATGTCATCCGATCAATATCCTCCACTGACCGCCGCTCTATATGCAGTGATATCTAGCAAAAAGGGCCAGTTTTGAGTCACTTATGGTTTTTCAACATGAGGGAGACGTGCATGAAATTACAACTGCAGGGAGCAATTATAAAAACCATTCATCACATGTGTCCCCAAAGGTTTGGCAAATAAATAACTGGATTCATTCACACTGGTCCAATTGAACACACACTGTCTGTCTGATTAAGGTGTAACGGACAAAGGAAGCAGAGACCATGCTGACACCATGGTGGAGAGAACAAAAGACCTATGCTGTCGCTCCTGTGGCAGTATTAACAGTGACAAGTAATTAAACAGAACAATATTGTTTCCCCGATCTTAAACACACATATGTGAAGCGGGAAATAAGCATGACATGGATAATCCAACTTTACACGCATTAACATTATTACACAAAGACACGGGCTGCTGCAGATGCAGCGTCTGCATTCATTTAAGCTCTATCACATATAATATTAAGGTATTCATGGTTATTTAGCAGGATGAGAGGACGGACATTTTCCTCTCTGTACAGTGTGTTTCCACTTTCCATCCAGGCTAATGGATGCTAATGTAAGTGTTGTAAGTGTACTTTTGAAATTCTGCAAAAGTATCATCAGCAAAGTCATTACAGTACTGTGCAAAAGTCAGAGATCAGCCTTCATTCAGTTAGTTTGCAGTCAAAATGGCCATTAAGTACAAGTTAGTCACTTTAGATATAAGAAAACCCACTTGGAAAAATTATTAAAAGATACAGAGAAAATATATCTTTGCAGCAGTGCCAGACCTGGTAGACCACCAACACTGACCCCATCAGATAAACAGAGGAGAGGAGAAAATCAAGCTGCTTCAGATCTGAAAACATCCATAGATGTTTCTGTCCATCCTTCCACTGTGAGAAGACAACTCAGCGCTATTGGTCTGAAAGGATGTGCAGCTGTCAAGAAGCGTCACTGAGAAAAGGAGACAGACACATCAAACAAAGAGGCTGCTGGTCTTCTCAGATCAATGGACTGACCACCACAGAGTCCAGACCTCAACATCACTGAATGTGTTTGGGATTTCTTGGACGGTGAGAAGCAGAAAGTGCAGCCAACTTCTAAGACTGAACTTTGGAGGTGTGGAAAAATATCCCTGCAGATTTCTTTGTAAAACTGAAAGCAAGTCTACAAAAAAGAATGGAAACTGTAATAAAGGCAGAGTGGACACACTAAATACAGAAAAAAAATCTATATTTTATTTAGTTCTGTGAAATTTTCTAACATTCTAAGACACTGAAAAGTTGTAACGTGTAATTAATGACCATTTTCATTGAGAAATAAATGCGTAGACTTATGCACAGTGCTGTAAATCCATAAGTCAAACACAACTCAAGATTGTGTGAAGATATTTAACATTAACTTACTATTTATAGTTCAAATCAGAAGTGCACAACATTGGTTATGGAGGGCCGGTGTCCAGAACAGTTTGGAGGTTTCCCTACGCAAACACACTCACTAAACCTGACAATTAAAACATAAGTGAAATCAGATGTGTTGGAGCAGGTAAATCACCAAACTGTGCTGGACACCAGCCCTCTAGGACTGGAGGTGTGCACCCCTGATTTACTAAATTATTCAAAAAATCTTTTCCAGATTGCATTTTACCCAGTTTTCACCCTTTTCACTCATGGTCAATTCTGCCCCCTATCACATGAAGCTACCATGAAGGCCAGCAAATGCTTCCTCTGAGACATGTGGAGCAACACCACATCCTTCTTATGAAATACTTCTAACAATATGTCACTGGATAGCTCTATATGCTTGGAGGAGAACACTAACTGTTACATCAGCTAACAGATGCCTGCACTGACTAGCATCACACTGAGTGATAAGGACCAGGGAGGACCATCATCCACCCAGACCAAGTGAGGCCAGTTATGCTCTCTTTGACTCATATGCCTGGATGGCTGTGGCATCACCAGGGATGAGGCTTGTGATCTCCCAAAGATAGGGTCAGTGATTTTACAGATGCACGACTCGTGAGCCTCTATTGTTAATCTTTTAATTCAGACAGGACATTAGCCCATGTTCTCTTTTTATTTCTGCATATCACATGAGCATCAAGGATCAGAGATGCAGTTCATTAAGATGTACATCAGGAGTCCACCATGCACGTAGTCTCCATTGTTACAGTGCACAGCAAAATACTCAGAAATACATACAGTTACAGATGGAGCACAAAACGTGCCTTGATGTGACAAAATGCACTCATAATGTATCTGAAATTAACGTTCAATGATTATTTTACAATTTTTCCCTCCAGTAATGCTGATATATTTTGGAATATATTTTGATGGAAATGCATATTTTTTGATTTCCAAACATATAAGGTTAACTGTTTGTCTACACAGGTGAAAAGCGATTTTATTGTATTTAAATGCTATTTTTTTATTGCAGGAGTTATACATGAGTTTATGATATGAAGAAAGCTTCAGTTGTAGTGTCTTTTATCTCACACAGCAGTCTTTGTGAAGAGGTGTGAACTGTTTTCACAGCAGCATTTTCCCCCATTCATTGCTCACTAGCAGCTCAAAACAGTCATGACATTTCAAGCCAAGCAGTGGAGCTGTAACAAGCATGAGAGAGTTCAGTGATAAAGAAATAGCAGTGATAATAAATGCACTTCTTTCCTACCAAAACATTTTATTGGCGTGCAATTCTGCAGCTCAAAATCAGGAAGCAATAATATGTGGCCCTATTTTGTGCTGTTTTCTTACACATACACATCTGATCCTGAGAGTTGAAAGTGCTAATCTGTTGGGAAGTATTATTTTAGCATGTGTTGTAGCCTTGTCCTACTGAAATGCAGAAAAGGATAAAAATACACATTACATTCTAATATTAAACTCTAGTTGAGATCCATCATGCAGCATGGGTCATGAGTCATCATGAGTTCCAGCTGCTCCACTTTAACAGGGTGCAGAGATGATTTAGTTTGAATCTAAATTTCCACTAAATTAAAGGGAATGTTGTGAGAATATTGATGATGTTTACAGTATAGGCTAATGTGCGGGTGCTAATTATTTCATCTGGCAACTTTGAGTTCAATACTGATTCTTAACCTCTAAATTAATAATCATAAATGTAGAGTATGTGCCAACATTATAGATAATTCCTGAAAGAGAATATCTTATAGTTAGAGCAGTGGTGCAAGAGTACATGCAAATATGCCAGACATGACCACAGAATTACAGTTAATGTAATAACTTTTATTACATTGCAGTTTTCTAAAAAAATAACAAATTTGTAACTGGTAGTTAATTTTGCAGTAAATCATTTAAATATAAAGAAATGATGGCACTTCATTGGATTTACCATGACAAGCTAACACACCACTTTCTGTTTGGAGTTTCTGAGGGTCTTGAAGCTTTAGTATTAGCTGGAAAACAAACAGGCTAAAAGTTCTCAAGAAGCAGCACAGTATGCCGTGATCCAAAAACATTCTGGAAGAGATGCGAAATTTAATGAAAATGGAAAGCCATTTCTGAGACTTTGGAGCTCCAGCGAACCATAGTGACAGCCATTATGTCCAAAAGGAGAAAACTTGGAACAGTGGTGAATCTTCTCAGAAGTGGCTGGCCAAAATCCCTCCAAGATCACAGCAACGATTCCTCCAGGAAGTCACAAAAGAACTAGATGAACATCTAAGGAGCTGCAAGCTGCACTCACCCCATACAAGGTCTGTGTTCATGATTCCACTATTAGAAAGAGACTGGACAAAACCACAGTTGACCAAGAGCAACATAAAGGCTCATTTCACCTTTGCCAAACAAACGGATGGCCCCCAAGTATTTTGGAATAATGTTCTGTGAATTGATGAGTTGAATTTGGAACTTTTGGAAGATTGGGGTCCCGTTACATCTTGTGTAAAGCTAACAGAGCATTCAACAATAAGAGCATCATGCCAACAGTGAAACATGGTGGTGGTAGTGTCATGGTTTGTGGATGCTTTGCTGCTTCAGGGTCTGAGCGACTTGCCATAATTGATGGAACCGCAAATTCTTCTCTGTTCCAGAACATCCTGCAGGAGAATGTCCAGTCATCCAGTCTCTTATCTGAAGCTCAAGCACAATTGGGTTATCGGAAGCACAAAAGCCACCTGAAGTCCATCTCTGAATGGCTCAAAATTAAGGTTTTGGGGGTGGTCCAGTCAAAGTCCTGGATTGAACTGTATTTAGATGCTGTGGCAGGAACCTAAACAGGCAGTTCATGCTCAAACACCCTCTAATGCTGCTCAATTAAAGCAATTCTACGATGAAGTGTGGGCGAAAATATTGTGTAGGCCATTATTTTAATTTGCATTGTATGCACCAGTTTACCCAAAGGCCTTAAATCTGGGTTCAGCTGATTCTTTCGCCCTGTTGGACTTGTTTCCACCTCTCAAAGTAGGTTACAATAACCTTACAATCAAATTAATAATTACTCAGTGATTAAAAGTAATGACTGATATTGCCTTACAGCACGTCAAAGCTTGTGAGGTAGAGGCCAAAGCTGATGTAAAAAATTTAGCATGTTTGAGGGCAGAGTTTAGAAGGTGACTGTTTCAGTCAGTCAACGATAAGAGCTCAGCAGGTTCAAATAACACCCAAAAGCACAGAGCCCTTATTCTCTCTACATATCTCCTGACACAATGCTCTCTTTCTCATTCATACATTCAGTCCATGTGTGAATGCGACTGCTAATGAAATAGCAAAATGAAAACGAGCCTTTTCCACTGCCTGTAATATTTCTTTCGGAATGATTAAGCTCACGGTGGTGGCTGGGGGGGATAGTTTTGGCCCAGTCTCTGTTTTGCAAGGTCCACTGAGATCAGTTAACAATCAAATTAGTCTTTCTCCCTATTATAATGATGGAATATGGAATGATGAAACATGAAACTCGGGGACTGGTTCAATTAACTGCAGACAGTAAGTGGAAACAAATAGAAAGAATTTATCCACAACGAGGCGAGTACAGAAATGAGGTTTTTGGTAGTTTTCTGTAATTTTCATATTTGGTGCAAATGGTTAAATGAAGCTGATAAAAGAGAGATTATAAAGCTGATGCTGAGATCTAATAAACAACTGCAAAGCTGATGTCTAATAGAGACAGGCTTACCTCTCTATCTGAGGGTGGGCAAGGGTACTCTGGGTTGCCCTGACACTTTAATACTTTGTGATTTAAGTTTTGAATGATGTTGTTTTACAGTCATATTGTGGCTGTAAATAACCATTGTGCATTAATAATACAGCACCATTTCAGGCAGACACCAGCTTTATTTAGATTACTTACACTGACCACTGATCTACAGCGAAGTCCAACACAACACAATACCAACAAAACTTCACTTGGCCTATTTTTCGACATACTGAACAGCTATTAACACATAAAGTTAGCATTTGAACTAAACAAGTCCAGGCAGTATTCAGTTAGGGCTAATTCAGGCATATTACAGTGCTTCTCTTTCTTATTAGCTTTCATTAAAACATATTAAACCCTTAAAATCCCAGGCTTGTCACAGACTAAGGCTCATTATTCAGTAACTACAAGAAGTTCAATGCAAACTGGTTGAACTATTCTTAGGTTATAGAAGTGTGCAATAAAACTTTGTTCTGGCCATTTAAGGGGTTAAATCATCTTTGGCTCCATAGCTTTAATCGCTGCTATGCCTACGTTTGGCAACTCACTGGAATAGTTTGGTAGCTGCATGGAAACAGGTGACTCACTGGGTTTTATCACCATAATAGAAGTAATGATGATGTTTTTTGATATCCATTTTGTACTGGCTGTTAACCCCTGAAAATCTCAGGCTTCTTACATACCAAGGCTTGTTATTTCAGTCACTACAGGGACTTCAATGCAAACTGGCTGAGCTGTTCTTAGGTTATAGAAGTGTGTAATAAAACTTTGGACTCCAGTGGGCCCTGGCCCTGGGGTTAACAGTGCAAGCTCACTTGCAAACGGATGAAAAATCAAGTCTGGATCTACCTTCAACCTATAGCGGTCAGGTTTCTGACGGTTTTGTTGTGATGGCTAGTCGAATTTAAACTTAAGCTTAATTCAGCATCTGTTAATAAATTGTTAATACATTTTTATTGGAATTAGTATCTTCTATCTCAAAATATGCAGCTATTTTCTGAGCAATATTTTCAATGTTCTCATCACTTGAGCACTTAATCACTGTTCACCAGTGTCAAGTTTACATTTCCTGTTACACTGTGCAATAATACCATCACTGAGAAGAACATGCAATATATATATATTATACAATGTATTTGCACATCGTATCTGGAGAAACACAATCTCATTTAGCTGTGCACTCCTTGTTGTATAGTCTGAATGACTGCTGGACTCACTGAACTGGACTTAGAATTTAAATTGTTTTACATTCAAATACTTTTTGTGTGTATTATGTAATTCACTGTATTCCCATCCCCTTCCAGTCAAGCCTGCATGGGGGTGGGTGGGGGGACTTGGGGCCATCTGGGAGTGGGCTAAGCCTTGGTGCTAGGCCTGAGATGATAAATAGATCATTGTAAAGCTGATATGTAATAGAAAATTCTAAAGCTGCTGTCTAATAGATGATCATAAATGTGTTATCTATTAAAGGATTGCAAAGCTGATATCTAATAGAAGATTACAAAGCTGATATCTAACAGAGAACTGTAAGTCTGATATCTAATCAATGATTGCAAAGTGATATCTAATAGAAGATTGTAACACATATGTAATAGAGGATTGTAAAGCTGGAATGTAATAGATGATGGTATGTAGAGGATTGCAAAGCTGATATATAGCAGAGGATTATATACCTGCCATCTAATAGAAGGTTGTTAAGATGAAATCTAATAGAAAAAAGCTGATGTCTAATAGAGGATACTGAGGTTTCTAAATCTGATATCTAATCAAGGCTTGTAAAACTGAAATAAATAAATAAAAGACTGTAAATATAACAAAAAACTGTAATTCTGACATCCAGAAGAATATTGTAAAGCTGATATCTAAAAATGATAATAAAGCTGATATGGAAGATATCCAAATCCAAATTTAATATCCAAAAGAGGACTGCAAAGCTGAGGTGTAATAGAGAATAATAAAGTGATGGTGTAGTCCAGCAATTATATATGTATATGTTAATATGTGAGGTGGTCATGTATATATATGTATCAAATATATACAAGAATATTGTATATGCTTTTTTTATAAATACCCTCACCACCTACAATTCACTTCAATAGCTCACAGAACAGAAGTAGGTAGTTTGTCACAATTTGACGTTTACATTTTGTCTCTAATAAGTAGCCTGTGATTCCACACCAAGGTACCCAGAATGACCGGCTGATGAGCTAAGCTCATTTCACCCAGCACAGGATGTCAGCTGAGGTCCGGGTGAGCGAGCGTTGGTTATGCACATCTAACGGCAAATCGGCCTCACAAAGCCACAGATTTCAGAAACTGAAATCCAACCTAATCCACAGTGATCTAAAAGTACTTTTCCACTCACAAGGTCACATGGGAAGTGTAGTTTTAGAGGGTTTAGAGAGGACTCGGGTGTTTTATGTAAAAGGAAAGAGGTGCCTGCTGTTTAAGGCTTTAGTACTGAAACAGCCCATGGCGGCTGCAGTGCTTTTGCATAACGAGGACTTGCGTGAAGTCGTGTCATGCCCTTCCTACCTTTCTATTTGTTATGCCCAGCTTTCTATTTGTTTTTTTCCCTTTTTGTTCTAATTTGCCTTCTCAACATCCTCCCCCCACACACACACTCCCCTGGGGCACTGCACTGCTGTCTCAGCAGAGTTGGAAGGTTGAAGATGAGAGAGAATCAGGATGTTTGCTGTGTATCTCTCATTAGCACACATTTTGCCCTTTTGTTTAAGCACTCGCACACACAGCTCTACAGGACCGGCAAATTAAAATCACGGCTGACACAATATCCAGTAAAAACAAAAATTATCAAAGTAGCTTTGCATCAAGTTCAAGGAGCCTAAACTCTGATGCCTTGCATGCTGAGACATTTAACACTCATGTATATGCATTTATGTATTTGACCACATGACCACTTTACATATATATAGGGATGCAGTAGTATTAAAAACGGTGGGTAAGCCTTAACTTCAGTGGGCATGCAATCACATAACTATGGACCAGTGGACACCTACATACATAAACCAAGCACATCCTTTCATTTATTTAAGCACAATAATGTTAATATTATCATGTGAGCTGCTTGATGTTTGCTTTGGTCTGCTATCTACTCTAAATTTTGTATTTAAATAATAATCACTGTAGAGTAACTAACACCTATATTTTCTAGCTATATGCCTAGTGCAGTGGCGTGTCTGGGGTGGGGGTGAGGGAGTTGTTTGGAATCAGCCTCCAAAGAAATTTTGGTAACACTTTCTATGAATGTCACCTTTGTAAGCATCTATAAACACATTCATAACATGTTATAATGCATTCACAAGGCATTATAAACATGGCTATGAATATTTATAAAAATGCATTATGCTTTATAGCCATGTTTATTATGCATTATGAATTGTTAACATAATACATTATAAGTACTGATCATAACAAATTATAAGAGCTCATAAGTTGTATTTGTCCGCTCTAAGTAAAGGGAAGCGTACTGTACTCAAGCCTCTTTCAGTGTTAAGAGTGAGGCTTCAAGTTAAAGGATTTACTGAAACACTAAAACATGCACAATAAAGCACATTACAGGCTTCAAATGTCAGAGTTTAAACTAGTGCTGCCATCAGTGTTTTACCCAGTGTGGGAAAGGTAATGTGCACCACCGTTAGCTTGGTATTTGGCTTTACGCTCTCCAAGCTGGGACTGACTTCTTTGGCACTGACAGTATAACTTGTTATTAACACTATTTATAATGCATTATATTAACAATTCATAATGCATAATAAATATGGCTATAAAGTGTAATTCAGTGTAATTCTTTTTTAAAAATATTTATAACCATGTTGATAGTGCCTTATGAATACATTATAACATGTTATAAATGTGTTTATAGATGCTTACAAATGTGTCATTCATAGAAAGTGTTACCGAAATTTTTTTTGGCCAAATTATGTTAGGCATCCACATTTAGATTTTTTGCATATCACTGCTGTCAGAACAAAACCTTTTTCCATTTTTGTCATTTTTCAGTTTTTGATATAATTTGAAAATGCCTGCTGCTCTTTACATTGTGTGAAAATTTCATAAAGAATGGACCAAAGGAAATGACCAAAAATGACTTGGAAAAAAGTCTGGTTCCATTGACTTACATTAAAAGTGAAGTGTGTTTTTTCCTTCTCCTGTAAAGTTACCATTTTGGAGGTTTTCTTCCAACAACAGTGACATGTTTAATTTCAAATTGCATGACATTTACAAACACTGGTGCAGCGTTGTTTGCAAAGCTAAAAGTTTATGCATCATTTTGTTTTTCTGAATGAGAATATTTGTGGCAGCATTTTGTGCACACTTCTAGTGACAGGATCGCGACAAGTGAAAAAAAAATGCCTTTAAGTTCAAATTTAAGGGTTATGGTTCAAGACAGCAGCCTCCTAATGGAAAGCACTTTAATCTAATGGAAATAGTTTTATACAATTTTATATAATTAGCTTATTACTATCTCACTTAATGGCATAACCCATTAAATGGCCAGAGTTTTATTACACACTTCTATAACCTAAAAATAGCTCAGCCGGTGTGCATTGAAGTCCCTGTAATAAGCCTTAGTATGTAGTAAGCCTGGGATTTTAGGGGGTTAAATATATCATAGCATAATCCTTGTGAATATGTACGGTCTAAATACTGTTTTTACTGTAGGATTGCAATTTGAACTAATTTGGTAGAATGGTCCATATAGACTCACCCTCCACTGTATACTTGCGCTTCTACTCGCTGGCCACTTTTAGGACCTTCCTAAAACCTTCATTTTACAGGTCACACCTGGAGCATCTTGTGGTTTCTATTTTTCTTCGAAGTCAAAACTTTTTTGTACTATTGTACAAAAATAAACAGATAAGTACCTTCATTGGAATTTTACATATGTTTACGAGGTTCGACCAACCGTTCCTTCAGTCTTATGAGCAAACAAAGGCTGTTTGGCGAACTATAAACTACTGACTCATTTGAATAAATGTTTGAAATGGGTGCACAAGAAAGATACACATTAATTAGGTTCTTCATCCTCCAGAATCCATTATAATAGTGAATGATGTTCATTAGGTTCATTATTCTTTTAGAATGACTAGAAGAAAAAGACTAAAGGAGGAAAAAGCTGTAAACGTCAGGAAGTAATATTTCTTTTTTCTCTTCCGGTCATGCTTGGTGAAAGAGAGCATAAAAATCTTTCGTTAGGCTTTACATCTGTGGCCATCCCAGAAGAACAGTCTCTCTCTCTCTCTCTCTCTCTCTCTCTCTCTCTCTGTCTCACGCTGTCTCCTCTATGCTGGGAGGGGAATTGGGATTTTGGGAAGGTTACAAGCTGTGTGAACCAACTCAGCAGCGCTTTGGGTACTTGAAGTTTAAATAGCCCAGTGGACATGTGCCCAATATATATATCGCTGTTGTCGGAAGAAAACCTCATATCTCCAAAATGGTAACTTTACAGGAGAAGGAAAAAACACACTTCACTTTTAATGTAAGTCAAAGGAACCAGACTTTTATTCCAAGGCATTTTGGTCCGTTTCTTTTGGTCCGTTCTTCATGAAATTTACAAACAATGTAAAGGACAACAGGTGTTTTCAGACTGTGTCAAAAACTAAAAAACGCCAAAACGGAGATGCAAGGTTTTCTTCCAGCAACAGTGATATAGGATTAACACAGAATATTCATAGTAAAATACTGTATTCATTATTTTTATGAAATCAACTTTCTTTTTCTGTATTTTTGATTTCTGTATGGGTATTTTCTATAATAACACAATACATTTGCTCATAACCATCTCATGTTAAATCTCTATGAAGTTAAAGGCTTTAAACACTTTGGACATGTGATTACTATCAACAAAATCATAAACAACTCACTATTTTATATGATTTTCAGGTTTTCATTCATCAGCATTGTCTGACTACAATACCCAGCATGCATTATGCAAATAGATCACCCAACATTTGGAAATCCCTGTGGTGTCAACCAATCCTGAATGTTGGCTCACTGATCTCTAGGCTAATAGGCCAAACTAGCCAGGTAGCTACCTTGCTGACTTTAGCTTTTAGCTTGTTGTCCTCCTCATCTAATGAGTAATTTCATTTAATTAATCAGTTTTCTCGATCATAGTGATTATTTCAAAACAATTAGATATTCTGCTTCATAGCATTCATATTAGCTTTCTGTCTTTCTTCTTCATTCACCAGGTAGCAAAAAAAGTTTCTAAATTTCAAAACAAAAATGCCCAAAAAATCCACTCCAAAGCAAATGTAGTTGAAAAGCCCATTTCACCTTCAAGATACATACTCAGAATGGGCTTTTTCTAGTGTTTAAACTGGAAAATCTCACTCTGGAGACAACAGCAGCTCCACTGTAGGTGCAAGAAAGCAAGTAAGCATGTTTAGTTCAGTGTAGAGATGGTTACATTTTTAATTTTGCCTGGAGTTTCCCTTTAAGGAAAAAGCTCAAGACATTAAGAATGCAGACTGAACTGTCTGCAACAACAGCCAGGCTTGCAATTCTAAAGAACACCGAAGAACAAATCAGATTAAAGATCTTCCATAAACATCACCACAAATATTGCCAGAAGTAATTCAAAGAAAAAATAGAATTGTTTCATATATTGGCTGGTAACATTGGTGAACTCCTTACTGCAGGAGTTTTTTTAAACATGTGCTGGAGGGGTATGTAGGCATAGATGTGAGGGTATCTATACATGCATGGATGTATATATTAGGGTACCTTTGATTTATGGTGTTTATCTTCTGTTTCTATGCAAACTTTGTTACGTTGTCCGTAGTTTTCCAACTGAGGGTGAATAGATGGCAGTGAGGGCGTTCAGGGTGGGAGGAGCATTTATTTGTATTTGTATTTGTGTTATTATTGTACATTTTATTGTTATTATACATGTTATTTAGTATTACATTTTTTATGTTTTTTTTTAAGTTGTGTAATATATTTTATTCATGTGGAAATGATGTGCACATTTGAACCATTCAGTGCATAAATATATTCTGCATAATTTTTTGTCTTTTTTATATTTAACAGGACTGTGCAAACACTCCAACACCTCATCAGTCCTCCAGTTTTAAATCACTTTTGCCTAACTATGAAGTATTACTTTCTATTTTAGCAGGTGAGCATTAAATAAGATTACAGCAGGTCCTATAGCCATTTGCTGCATCTCTCATTGTCCTCTTGGCTTGCCATGCATCTCTTATTGCCCTCGCATTAGAGGCCATCCTCCATGCCTATCAGAGGGACAGTGTCATTTTTTATGCCCGACTGCTTGTTCCTCCCCTTCGGGACGGTAAAATCTGCTCTGAAACGAAAAGTGCCTTGATTGCCTTCGCTGCTGAAACTTTCTTTTGGCCAGATTGGCAGTGCATGGGCAAATGGAGAGACTCTCGCACTGTAGAGTGGTCGTGTGGCTGGAGGCTTGAACAGAACAAAAACTTGTGGGAGCTGCACTACAAGGAGAAAAAATTTGCCAGTTTTTTTATTACTTTTGCAGATTTGAGTCAGTGAACCCAGTGAAAGAGAAAATATATTCAGTATATTCTATAAGGACAAAAGTTTGTAGACACCTGTGTATCCATCGGTTCTTCTGAAATCAAGGGTATTAATAAGGAGTTTGCCCCCCTTTGCTGCAGGAACAGCCTCAACTCTTCTGGGAAGGCTCTACACTAGATGTTGGAACATTGCTGTGAAGATTTGATTGCATTCAACCACAAATTAGTGAGGTCAGGTTCAGATTTTGGATAATTGGTCAAGGATCACTCCAACTCAACCCAAAGGTATTAGATGGAGCTCCATCACTCCAGAGAACACAGTTCCACTGCTCCACAGCCCAATGTTGAGTGGCTTTATACCCCTCTAGCTCACGCTTGGCATTGGGCATCATGACTAAATTAGGCTCATGTGTGGCTGCTCCAGAGTGCCTCCTTTTATTGGTCAATGCTTTTCTATAGAGATCCCTGCATCAGCAATGAGTGCTAGAGTAGCTAAAGTCACTAAATAAAAGGGTGTCTGGATACTTTTGGATATATTCATATCACTCCAAAGTTTGTAATCATTTTTGTAATACAGTTTTCTATTTAATTCCATAATAACTTACCTACTATAGACTGAAATTTGTAGATGCTAAAATATGTAGTTTGTATGTGTATATGTATGAATATATAGAAATCTTGAAATAGCAGACATTCTGCCTATTCATTTCATTCTTCATTGAGACTTTACAGCTTTTTCAACTTTAAAAATCTTTCATTCATTACCTGAACTCTACTTGAATCATGGAAGGATTTCCACCCAATTAAATAATGCAATTTTGTTGATCCAGCACAGTTTACTAAAATTGGCTGAACTTGATCTGCTTGAGCTTGAATTACTAGTGTCAACTTAACTTACGTAAATCGTCTTTTAACCCTGGTCCTAACCCTAATCTTAACTTTAACCTAACTGTAATCTTGGTCCTAAACCTAACCTTGGTACTCATTCTACACTGTAAAAAGTGGCTCATCAGATCTACCTTGAAATTACTTCATGTGGTAACAAGTAAATTAGCTAGTTTTATTCAACCTGAATAAATACTTTGAATGAATGATTCTTTAAATTAATAAACTTGGTCAATTGCTTGTTACCACATGCAGTAAATTTTAAGTGGATCTGATGAGCCACTTTTTACAATGTATCCTTCTAGGCTTGGTTTAGACGTGGTCACTGTAGTGCCCAGTTAGAGAATGTGGTAACATGCTCTTATAGCAAACAATGACAAGGCTAGGAGAAAAACCAAAACATTTAATATGAGCAGACAGTCCGGGGAAGATGGCCTAGGAGGAAAGACAATGCAGAGATGGTAAAACAGTAAAACAAGGGTAAAGACACACCCAGTGTGCAAATAGATGGAAATCATCATCCCCTAACTCAAAATTGAGTAATGTGGGAATGTTGTATATATCCTACGTAACAAACAACAAACTTTATTTCTCTTTTATTTGACTTCATCGACTTTGGCTGATTTAACGCTTGGGATAATTATGTTCTTTCAACATTAATAAGTCCACTTTAAAAATGGGTCAATTCAATTATTATAAACTTGGTTTGTTTCTTTAACATGTACTGGATCCACTGAATTACAAGATCTGTAATTTGAAATATGAATATTGCTAAATGCAAGCTAGCACATTTGCACACTTTGACATAATACGACACATGACCTCATCAAAATACCCCACTTAAACCAGCAAGCTTTGCCAAATGTGGTGGTTAAGTTTCTTTGACAGTAGTAAAGTAAAATCTGAGTATCTCACATAAGTATAGAACAGACTCAAAGTACAGTATTGAGTTTAATTACATGCAACATTATGTGTAGCAGTGTTGGCTTGCAGTTAGCAATATTTGTATTTTAACTACTAAAGGACCTCAGAATTACAGAATCCAGTGACATTTAAAGGAAAAAAGGACATACAGTGAAACTTATCATCTTTGATACATTTTGTTTCCCATAATGTGAGATGGGGTGATTTTGATAAACATCATTCATTTTTCCCATAGAGAAAAAACCTGTGGTTCCTTATAGGGGCATGACATCAGCTACAAATGATGCACAACCTCAGTGGTCTATGCATATTGGCATAAACAGACCAATACAAATGCTGATACTCGCTTTGCTTAGTCATTGTTTATTTGTCTCTGAAATCAAGCCCTCGTGATGGATTGTGCTGATGGAGGACAAAACAGATCAACAAAAACCCTCCATACTTCACTTCACGCCAGAATAATCCCAAACCCCACTGAAAGAACTGAATGCATTTATTTATTTGGTTTCTCGTTTCATTGCATCTCTGCTTTGTGTCGGTTCACCTCATCCCTCGTTCGCATTGCAACCCTCAGCTCATCTGCTGTAATAGCCGAGTTAAGAGCACAGGGAAAAGTCTTTGTTATTTGCCTGATGTCTCTGAGAGAAAGAGCAGCTGCAGGATGGTATTGATTTTCTTCCAGGATGTGTGAACTTTTTTCTGTCTCCCTCTTGATCTCTTTGTGGACCTGTTAGGGAAAAACAACGAGAAAACAAACAGCTCAGGAAAAAAAAGGCACAAAAAAGGTCGATATAAGGCCAGGCTGCCTGTTCATCTTTTTGTTTAGAGAATAAAAACATGAAACGCGTAAATATGTTCAGAGTCGGTATCTGTTCAGTCTATTCCTCATAAAAACATCAAGTACAGAGATTAATTACTGTGCATCAGTTACTGTGATGGTTTGGTCAGCCAGGATATGTTTGGTGTCTGAAGTTTACTTCTGTAACTTGGGAGCTACAAGGAAAATGCAGCTCAAACAGAAACTTATAGCCATCAATTAGCATTGTGCAAACTGCATACCTCAGCCATCACTGGCTCACTTCAAACCACGGCAAGTTATTCATCTCTAATAGATTATGTTTTCTGACACTGTATGACATTACTATCAGTGAAGACCCCTCAGGGGATTCTAGGCCTTTGAAGAGGGACACATTTTTGTAGTAACTTAAATACACTGTTTTTCTGCACATTTTAGTTCACAATTTCTATGTATTTTCTGAGTTTAACATTTTGGAAAATAAATTTATATCAGAGCAATGATTCTAGCCACATTTGTTTGTTTCAGTGTGTTTCTCCATCGGCTCGTTTGGGATCACATCAAGCATGTATTAGTACGATGAAGGGCTGTCACTATCAATTACAGTCATATACACTGTTAGAAATAAAGGTTCTGTGCAGGAACATTTTTCATTCATCAAGGTACAAACAATGTAAATGTTCCCCTTAAAGGTACAACAATGAGTTTAAAGTCCAATTGTGAACTTTAAATAAGTTTTTCCAGGTGAAAAGTATGCATTTGTACCTTTTCATAACCGAATGTTTTAAAACAGAGCAATAAAATAAACAGCCTGGAGACGAGACGGGGTGTGTGGAGTCAATACAATATAGAAAATATCATATAAATTGATTATGGTACAATTATGTTCCCTGACTAAAGGTACTGAGATGTACCCTTGAGGGTACCACCCCAATGACAGTAGGGATACTACCCCAGTGGCAGTTTTGTACCTTTTTTTCTGAGAGTGTACAAAAGTACGAAGACTCCCTGTCAAAAGACAAAATGGTGAAAATAAGCGAAAATAAGTTAACACACCCTCTACTGACACTTCTTCAGCTAATTTATGTTTACAATTTCTATTTATTTTTTTTTAGTTGAACAGATGTTTATGTGCACCAGCATTGGTTTAAGTGCCAGCATAGTGATGACAAAATATTGGGAATCCCATAGGGGTGCAGGCAAAAATGAGTATTTGTAACATTACAGAACCAGTCAGACACTCAGCGAATGAGGAGAAAGAGTTTGACAATACTCGTAGTCGTTAAATGTGTGTGGGTCAGATCCAAAAAAGCAATCAGGAAAAAGAGTACAAACATAACAAAGGCAACCAGATCAAAACTGGTAAAGACAAAAAGGCAGAGAATCCAGAAAAAGGTCAAAACACCAAAGTGGCAAAACCAGCAAACAGGAAAAACGCTCAGTAGTTCTACTAGAGAAGCAACACCTTCCAACTTGACTATGCTAAAGCCTGGGCTTGTAAACTAAACCAAACAGGTCATATGATACAGAGAACAGGTGCTAAACATTAGTATTCAGGTGATTGTGAATGGTGATTGGATGAACAAGGATGTTCCAGAGTCATGTGATCTCCAACTGGATTCTGGGAAATGCAGTCCAAGCGGGAGTCTGAGCCGGAGGGCTGCGTGACAGTATTATTGTAGAGGTGTTTTTTTTCCTCTTGTTTTTGACTGAATTAACAGAAAGACGACTGATTGTACTGTAATTAGATTTACTAAATTTTATACAGAAATACATTGCATGTATAAAATCATCAGTAAGTAAGATAAGGCAATAATTCAGTGAAAAATAAAATGTACACATTTCCTATTATCTCAAATGCACTTTGTTCAGCCAAAACAGTGAAATGTAATTCAGTGTTTTAATTTAAAATGTAGGAAAACTGGTTGTCTTAAAATTTTGATTAACTGAAATGAAAATAATAAGTTAACAGAAGGTAAAATACGAATTATTGCTCGGTTTACTTACTATTAGAAGTTCAATAGACTCAAAATTTTAAGGCATGCACATTATCTACTTTTTTAATTCATGGAAAATTTTTCTTCTTGTCACAATGAAGACGTGCAGTATTTGAAGTTATTATTACTATTCATTTTTTCTTTAGGTTTGCACTAGAGCTACAAGGCCTATGTAGAAATGTGTACAAAGCTAAATAGCCAAACGTACTGTACATAGCATAGCTAAAAACAACAGCAGCAGTCTCTTTGAAGTACTTGCTCCATACTTTTATTCTCTTTTATAGATAACAGTAAGTCTTAGGGTTAATTCTGAGCGTATGGGGAATACGTATCGCCCTGCGTGTTTGTCGGCTGGGTGACATGGCCAGACAGAATCAGGGTAATGGTATCTTTTTTCCCCCAGTGGCCAAACTGTAACAGTAACGTTTGTTAATGACTTGGAGAAGCCTAAAACACACAACACTGTGGCTACGGCTTAGTGGTGCATAACCCAGTCCAGGAGGAGATCAGGCCCAGGACAGCAGACTAAAAATACTGCAGCAAATCCTCAGGATTAGCAGCCCTGAGTGAAGCAGGGACAACAGCTAAGAGCAGTAAAGAATAAGGACATGAAACGAGAGTGAATGAGCTAATCACACCTGCTCTGCTGCTGCTATCTCTTAATCTGTTCACCTCTCTCTCTCTCTCTCTCTCTCTCTCTGTCTCTCTCTCTCACTCTCTCTCTCTTTCTCTCTCTCTCTCTCTCCTTCCCTCTCTCTCTCCCCCTCCCTCTCTCTCTCCCTCTTTCTCTCCCTCTCTCTCCCTCTCTCTCTCTCTCTCCTTCCCTCTCTCTCTCCCCCTCCCTCTCTCTCTCACTCTTGCTCTCTCTCCCTCTCTCCCTCTTTCTCTCCCTCTCTCCCTCTCTCACTCTCGCTCTCTCTCTCTCTCTCCCTCTGTCTCTCTCTCCCCCTCTCTTTCACCATCTCTTACTTTCCCTCCATTTCTTTCCTTTCACATCCCCCTTTTCTCTCACTTTCTTTCACTGTGCTCCTTTCATTTCTTCTACATCTTTCTTCATTTTCCCTCAAACCATTCCTTTATTCTCTTTCTCTTCACATTCACTTTCTCTCATCCATTTTCTTTCTTTCTTTCTTTCTTTCTTTCTTTCTTTCTTTCTTTCTTTCTTTCTTTCTTTCTTTCGTTCTTTCTTTATTTCTTTCTTTATTTCTTTCTTTTTTTTCTTGACACCTCTTTCTCTCATTTTCTTTCTTTCTGTCTTCTTTCCCATTTCCCTCTTTTTCTCCATCATTTTGTCTTTCTCTGTATTCCTTTAATGACTTCCACATCTCTCTTTCTTCATCTCTCCCTTAAAACACCCTTTGACCTCTTTCTCTTTACATTCTCTCTCTCTCTCTCTCTCTCACTCTCTCGCACCCTTTTTTTTCTTTCTTTCCTACTTCTTTCATTTTCTTTCTTTCTCACTTTTTTTCCCATTTCCATCTTTCTCTCCATCACCTTCTGTTTTTCTTCTCCAATTTTTCCATCTTTCTTTTTTTCTTTCTTTTATATCTCTCTTCGCCTCCATTTAATTCTTTTTCTTTCTCTTCGCACATTTTCCCTGTCCTCCTTTCTTTTTTCCCCCATTTAGTCCTTTGCCTCTTTCACTTGATCTGTACTTCTTTTCTCCTCTTCTGACTTGTTCTGTTCTTCTATTCTTTTCTCTTCTCTTCTATTCTATTCTTCTCACTTGATCTTCTCTTCTCTTCTCTTCTCTTTCCCTGTATCTCTCATCTCCTCCATCCTTTTTCCTTTTTCTTTACGTATTTCCCCTTCCTCTCTTTCTTTCCCCCTTCTCAAACAACCTTTTCCATTTTTCTCTGTGACATTTTAATTTTCCTTTCTTCTCTTTCTTGCCCATAATCTTTCTTTCTATGCATCTCATCACCCTACATGTCTTTTTCCTCTTTCTCTCTTTTTTCCACACTACTCTCTTACCCTCTCTCCCCTACCAATTCTCTTTTCCTCTTCCCATGTATTTCTCCCTGACTCCATCTGTCTGTCTGCTCTCTCTCTCTCTCTCTCTCTCTCTCTCCTCATGTCTAGAGGCCTCTCTTTCTCTTCTTGTCATTCTCTCCTCTCTTCAGCAGATTCTCTCTGTACCTGAAACTGACGTCCGTCGCTGACGTGTTTCTGTAGGATAACGACTCTCCTCCGCCCCCGGCACTCATCCTCCTCCGTGCTCTGAATCCACTCGCATCTCATCCCACCAGATTAGGTTCACAGCTGGAGAGAATATTGTAGGACTTCATCTACACTTTAATTTGACCTACCTGTGTAAATCTTTGACCTTGAACTGATCCTGTAGGAAACGATATGACATATCATGAGATCCCACATTTCACCACAGTTCAGTGTAACTATTTTAGTGCAATTTTAGTGCTGCATGACAACAACAGAGGTCAGGTTCATTTAAAGAGAGAAACTGCTGCACAAGACTTTATTGTTAAAATTGAAAGAAGTCAGGAGAAAAAACAGGGTAAAATATGGTGTGCATGTGCTGCTGTGAGTAGCCCTGTAAAGCCTGAAATATTCATTTAAAAAAATAAGTTTTACATATATCGTACGTCTTCATGTATTAACATCACACACAGTCTCAAAAAGGAGGTCCTACCTGTTGTTTAGGTCTCAAATTTAGGTTGCAGTATATCGACATTATACTGATGAAGCTATGATGACTTATCGTAGATCATTCACTCACATCCTCAGAAGACACATCTTTCACCAAGTTTGACTGAGTTCTCGTTGAATTCTCTTTCAATGTGCAGGCAATCATCAGATTCATCCACTCAGGGAAGGGGCCCAAAACTTAGCCCACATTACAAAATGTTCTTCCGTACATAAAACTTGCATAGTGTAGCTTTAAATACACTGAATACGTGAATGAGAATCCATTTATATAGTAGTGGGTTGACGATAATAAAAAAATTACCCAATCTTTTCAGGTTTATGTCTGAAAATAACATGAGAATTGATTGTTTCAGTACAATTCAGAATATATGAAAGAAAAAAAAATGCATAAACAAACGTGACTGAAGTGAAATGTGAACTCCTTACAGAGTAGTGGGATATAGTCAATACTTTATATGTTTAGTATGAGTTTGTACTTTAATATTAATATAATCAATTATATTCAATATTAACATTCAATAAACAATGCAGCTAAACCCCTACAATCACCATAAAACTGAGACACAAGAGTCACTGATTATTTAACACTGGTAATTTAATTTAATTTTATTTCTCTAATACTGCACAATACCATGTACTGTATGTTTCAGCAATGTTCTTTATTAGTCAATATAGTAAATCCCTTCTCTTCTGCTTTTTTCATTGTAGATTACCAGTCAATCAATTTTACTATGTTTTCCATTTTCAAACAATGAAGAAAACATCAAGGATATGGACATATATGGAATAATGCAGTGGCCAGAGAAAGTGCAAATCTGACCTCACAACTTATATATGCCTCAGAAACAAGTGCATGCATTTAAGGAAAAGCCTTTGGATCAAAATCCAGTTTAATAAGGTGTTTGAAACTTTGCACTGCTACTGTATAATGTATACAGTCCTCTTTAATTATGCAGCTCTCTACGGCACATAAGCAGCTCTTTTAGCTAATCGCTGACTTCAGTCATGAAGCCATGCTGATTTAGAGGAAGTAAAGGAGAGAGAAATGAAGCCCTATGATGATCACATCACGATGATGAGCAAAAAGCAATGTGTTTTTTTTAGTTTGAGTCCAGGCTCAGATCATAATTATGAACATAAACAAAAAAATGCATGTGTGTTGTTTGTCTTTCATTTGCCCAAAGCAGTATCTGACTATTTAAGTTCACAATTATATTACTATTAATCAGTGAGGGACCCTTAGGGCCATCTAAGCCTTCAAAGAAGCATCATTTCATTGTTAAGTTTTGGCTGGACACAAAATGGTTCAAATCAGAAAACTACCCAGCCAGGATTGCTTTTCTAGCAGTGTTTAGACAAATGCAGCCAAGAGATCTTTCCTATTGGTTTCAGGACTTTTTTGGATTATGATGTATGCAAAGTTACAATAAAGGACGTCCATATTGAAGAAAATTAGAGACATAAACAACAAAACAAATGTTAACAACACAATTCAGTCTTCCCTTAAACTTACATCTTGTAGATATGTATTAGCAGAAAAAGCTTTTTCATTCCTCAGAATCTGAGACACATTATATAAATTAAACTAGAAAATTCTGAGACACTGTCATTTACAATTCAGATTAACAACATGATTAGCAGAGTAACCAACCAATAATGTTTTCATTTTCAGATGGGTCGGTCTAATTTGTGAGATAAAAAGTCACTCTAGGTCTTCTGAAAGTTCTAGATATGTCACTGACTGTGAACATGGGCCATAATCTGACCAGGTTTTGGTCAGTTGTTAGAAATGGAAAACAGCAGCAGCAGCTCTACTCTTTACTGAAAGAGTCACCGTAAAGTTACTACATGCAATGTAAAATACATATTAATGTCTGTTACAAACTACAAATAAAACATGGAATGTCTTTTTACAAGATTCAAATTTCAGTGTTTAGTCTAGACGAACCAAAAAATGTGCACTAGAATTAAAATAGCACATATTAGTATCAATCCTATAGAAGCACTACAAAATTAGTGTAATTGCAGAGATGTTTTTTTCTCATTTTTTCTGATCAACTTTTGACTTTTATGTCTCAAATTGAAGGCTAGGCTGTAACAGTCATGATCCACCACTACTACTAATGACTGACGCATACAATTGGCAAACAGCTGCAGTAGCTACTCAATAGAATGAAACAACAAATAAAGGTAAACTTCTCACTTGACAGTGTATCAGTGTTTACCTGCCACTAGTAATTTCTATAGTTTCAAATGTAATTAATGTAATAATGTGTTATCAACAAATTTAATTCATGATAAAATAGCTCCTCTTCTACTTACAAACACAAATGTGGTATGGATTGAAAGTTTTCCCTGCTTGTTTCATTAAACTATAAGTGAAAAATAATGCATCTAAAATTACGGCATACTTTTCACAGACTGACATGGCCTGAATATACCTGAATTTTCAAAATGTAGAACGCAGTTTACCTTTTTAATAAATACCACTTCACCATTTTGACTGATCTTATCATCCATATGGTCACTGTCGAACGACCAGAAACCTTGTATCTTCAACTTATCTTGTTCCAATAGCATGGGTGCTGCTAGGCCAGTTTTAGGAGGGCTTTCTGATGTTATTTAAATAACGTAAATAATATTTAGCCTGCACACCCCTTCCTAAACATATGTATTTTCCAAATCATATATAGTTTCTTCTCATTCACAACATACTGTAATAGCAGGGCGCTACCTGGGGGAGGCGCTGCTGCTGCTCTAAAGTAGCGCTGCATCTGCTGTACTACCAGAGCTTGACTAACGTAAGGTTCAGCCAATCATATCAGACCATATACGGTATAAGCCAATCATATCGGATCTCATGTGCTGTAAGCCAATCATATCAGACTTGGGGGCGGGTCTCTGTTTATGCACCGCAACGTTATCGGTAACCGAGCTGCAGGATTTTGGCTAAAAGCTCAATAAAATAAACATTAGACCTTATTTAAATCCTGTAATATACAGAGTGCAACAGTGAGAAACAGTGTGAATATATCCACCTACAATATGGATTTGTGGCAAATTATGCTCAGTATAGCTGGATATATGTTTATTTACTTGACTTGAGCTACCTAGAAGCTAGGCTAGCACTGACGTTAGCTAACTAGCTGACAAGCCAGCTAGTTTAACCCATAGAGTCCGTGATTTAACTCACTTCATAGTGAGCGCAGAGAGTGAATGAACAAGAGAGACAGAAATAACGTTTTAACAGCTCTTTATATTGTTTGTTTGTAGATTTCTTTTCAGTATTTGGAAACAATGACGCCAGTGTTAGAAACATATTGCTGTTTACAGTAGGTTAATGTCGGGGTAAAGGACGGGGCTGAAGCTGCTCCTGTTCGCCAGAGTCTTGTTGGAATTTTCCCGCTGCCAGAATGACACTGTGCAGCATTTAAGGTGGAATCGAAACAAGAAGATTCACTTCAGCTTTGTGTGAAAAGGTCATCATAACACCGTTTTATATCCCTCAGTTCCTCAACCTGTAGATGGAAATGAAGAGGCAGCAGCTCCGTCGAAGGCCAGTCAGGTTGGAGGATAAAAAAAAAAGATTGATCGTTATTTTCTTGAGTTCTTGTAAATCTGTGTTTAATGAAATTAATGTATTACTAAACACAGGAAGAGATGGAGAGAAAGACGCTGATGGAGACTGACAGGACTTGAAGGAGAAGATCTGATGGAGGTTAGTGATCAATAAATAAGCAAGCGAGAGAGTGGGTATAAGCTTTGGGTTAAAATTAATACTGAATTTAATTAAATAATTTAATTAATAAATAAAAAAAATAACTAATAAAGTTAACTGAGAAAATATAATATTTGTCACCATGACCATGAAATTCTGTCACCTAGCTTATTAAATCTACAGAGCAAAATCACGCTCTTCTAAATGCACCAACTCAGACTGAACTGATATATATTCCATGTATTTGAATGATTTATTTAGGATCTTGCAGCTTATCTAAGAGAGAGATCACACTGCTTGACTTCAGTACCTTTGCTTGATCTGTGCCTGTTGTAAGTGGATGATATAGTGTGTTATACTGGCTCTGTGCTTAATACAAAGCACAAAGATGCAGATCTGCTGTGTGCCAATTTGACCAAATAACCATTTCTTGATATACTTAACACGGCTGATATACTGTACATTTTCTGGCTGTTGCTACTCTAAAAGTGCATTATAAACATTTTTGGGGCCATTTAAAAAATCTCTTTGGGGACCATGCCCGCATACCCCCCCTAGTACAGGCTTAGCCCCCTATCCATGAACCTCTAGCAACACCCCTGTCCAACAGCATCCCGCAGACATCTCTGAGCTGAGCTATATGTTGCATGACTTTGTAGGAAGTGGCAGCCACTCTGAAACAGGACGCTCCTGTCCTGTGGTTGGTTCTATTTGTGGCATGAGGGATGGCTGGCATTAGAAGGGCATGTAATGTTTCATGCTGGGCTGAAGTATTGAGCGAAAGCAGAGATTCGCCATTGTAACCTAATACCTGTTTTCTCTGATGGCTGACTGAGTCACCCAGAAAAGACCAAGAGGTTTTCGCTTCAGCAGTGCACTGCAGGACCCTGCTCCGTATGTACTGTTCATCCACACTATATAAAGTCTCTCTGCATGTAACGGTCGGGTCATGCTAGTCAAGCTCCGCCCACAGATGGTTTCTTTCATAGCAAGTGTTTCTATGATGAGCCAGCTTTACAGAATGTTGGTAAAAATCACATTGAAGATAATGAGAATTAGTGAAAATGCATAAATTGTTCAGCTCAGATGGCTACAGTGTTTGTTTAGAGTTGTTATTGCTGTTGAATGTCCAGTTTAAAATACTGTGCTAAACGACAACAGAACTTGCCACCATGATCAAATTAGCTCCATTACATGACTAAAAACTACACCCAACCTATTTTAATGGTGTAACATTCTGCATACATTCAAAATAAATTTCATTTAAAATGAATGTACTCTAAATTTAAACTTTAACAAATGGACATGTATTGCTTTTTTACAGCTTTCGAGTTAAATCTTTCAAACACAGATTGCCATGTTACCTGGTACCGTCCTGTGTATTGGTTAATTTTCTAACATTCTTTTTTTTCATTAGTCTTGTATCTTGTTTACATTAACTGCTAATCTGAATATTTTTCTGTCCTTATTTAATATGACGCCACTGTGCCATACAGGCAGAATCTCCTTTACTTGTTGACTAATGCAAATATCTATATTTTTATGATTTTCTTTCTTCTTTTATTAATATTTTTAAAGCCAAAATGCCCAGTAATTGTTAAATTGGTGCATGTAGGCCTGACCTTGTCATGTTTCATATTCTGACCATCTAAAGACATCCCCACCCAAAACACTTCATTGCCCACCAGTCAAAGCAGTATAGAACTGGCACTGGAAAGAATCTAATTTGTGGATGGAGCCTGGATAAGTCAATGTACTGAATACTCACAGAGAGCGTTCACTTTCCACACTTACATATTCACATAATATTAGTGTAAATGCAAAATATTATTGTTTTAAATGGAAAATAGCAAAAACACTTCCCTAACAGTCTAAACTTGGACTTGAGTCATGATATTGGTGTTGATGAGTTTAAATTCAGTCTTATAATCTAAGTTGCATCACTCACGTGTCCGTCTGAGAGGACGCAGCCCTGGAGCTGAGCTAAAGCGCTCTGAACACACTAGTCTGCTGCAGTCATGTCCTTCCAAAACTCTGGGTCTCTGTTTTCCTCACACGTGATGAAGGGAATAAAAAAAAATCAGTTCCGGCACGCCACTACCTTGTGTTCATGACTTATGCAACATTCTCCCAACTGAAACCGAGGTTACACAAGTGTTCTGGCCCGCTGCGTTGGGGAACAGTTGGCAAACCAACTAATCCACCCCAACTCCAAACTGAAGCTAAAAAAACAAAATAAATAAATAAAGATAGAAATAAAAGAACGTCTGCTTCATTTATGGCAGCTCTGAGAGGCTTATATAATGATTCAGAACTGTGCGTTACTTGATCTAATATGAAGTCTTGAGTGTGCAGAGCACTGCTGGTGATTTTGGAGGAAAGTCCAGTGCTTTGGGCTGAGAGTAACGGCAGGACACGGCGTGATAAACAAATGCAGTCTTAGAGCTTAATTTCAAAATACTTAATTTAAAGAAATGTATTTTCTACTTATCGAATGTAGTTGATTAGCCAAGTCATGTTTGGTGTCTGATATATGTGGATATCTTTGGTTTTTGATATCTTTAGTGTCTGAAAGTTGCTTTGTTTAGTTTTACACTGGAGCTGCAAAGCTGCATATCCAACTCAACTCACTCTTACCTCAAACCATGTTAAGCCTTCAGGTACTCTCAGAGAAGTGCAAAATTCTGCAATTTAGGCTTTAAGTTTGCGATTGCTGTTTTAACTAGTCTTTTTGGGAATTCACATAATGGAAGAAACTGCATAAAATTAATATCCCACTAATTAGCACTGCGCAAACAAGCTTGCTGTGTAGTTTCTGATACTGTTTTTCATGCTATTATACAACAGTTAGTTCTGGCCATGCAAGCTGATTGGTTGAGAATCGTTCTTTTGTCGTTTCTTAGTTTTTTCGTTTTTTCACGAACACTGTATCACTCCGCTGAGACGCCGTTGCTAAGCAATGACTTTGACAGCTGTAGGAGATGCTCAAGCCATTTGAACGTTTTTACTTTTTACTTTGCCACAAACAGAAAATGGATACTTTTAAGATCACATTTGACCGACAGCCGATTTGGTCAGACTCTGAAGATGAGACGACACTAAATTCCCAAACTGTCATCACCACTGAGCAGCTTTTCAGTCGGCAGCTGAAGAACAGCTAAACAACCTGGAATCAGCCAGAAATGAGCGAAATACCACTCACCAAACAAAATGGGCTGGAACAAAACAACATTAATATTGATCTGGCAAAAAATGACAAAACTGAGCTAAACTTGATATTGCAGCAGTTTTATGGCTCAGTCCGTACTTCAAACTTACAGTAGTAAGTTACGTACTTGGCTTACAGCAGACTGTGCAGTAAGTGAGCGGAGTTCGTTACTCTGACGTAGCAACAAGCTGCTCGTTAAGGAACTATAATTTGGCGGAAGGAACTGCTAACATTAAAACATATTAAATTCCACGTTCACAACTCAGTTTATTTATTTCTTATTTATTTATTTAACTGTTGTATAAAAGCACTAGAACACTCGAGGTCATGTGTTGTCGCAAATAACATCACGGCTGTGATTTGGACGCAGGCACAAGTCGCTTTTATGTGGTGTTATTTCGCGATAACACCCTCCCTCTCATGTTCTATTGCTTAAGTATCTACAGCCTTACACAATTTTGAGCACCACAGTCAAATTACATTTTGTTGAGTTGAAGTGAAAATAAGTTAACACATCCTCTACAGAGAACACGCTGAAAAATGACATTTTTCTGCAAATTTTAGTGTACAATTTCTATTTATTTGCTGACTTTAACATGTTGCGAAAAATATAAAACATCAAGTTTAAAATGTGCACACGCCATATTTCATTTTACTTTTTACAAAAATGTTCAATTCGCAAACAAACAGTAATTGTGTATTAAAATGTGCAGAAATGTGTGATGTAATTTCATCAGGAGCCCAAAATTCTGCATAGGATTGTATATCCATCACATTACAAATACTAATTAAAAAAGCATTATGTTACATTTATGACCACATTCATATTGCTTTCATGAATGCATTATGATGTGTCATAAATGAGTTCACAGATTCTTGTAGACATGGTATTCGTAGGAATTGTCACTAGTGGTTTTATTTTAAGATGCATTTTAAGAAGCCCTACACTGTTGTCTGTGTACTGCCAACTTATGTTTCCATTGAAAATAGGTTTGTTTGGCTTTGAAAAAAAGATGCATTGTAATACATACAATTCAATGTCTTGTATTCATAGTATTTATGTTTGTACTGCCAGCGCTTTATAGGATGGAGCTTTGCGTTCAGCAGTGTCTCTTATGTGGCCTGTCACAATCAGACTGATAAACAGAATATGATGAGAGCATTGCTCAGCTAATGTGGGCAGTGGTGTTGAATACCCTGTATTCCTGATTTCTCTAAAGCAGCATTTAGACTAGAACCAACAAAAGAGGAAAGATGATGATTAGCTGGGGACGGTTGGGCGTCCATAGATTAGATGTGGAGACACAGGCAGGTTTTCTGTGGGGAGCAGGTGGGCCGGAGTGGATTTCATCAGTAGATAATCTGTGCCATTGTAGCCTCTCTTTCTGCCCACCGTTGGCACACAGCTGCCCAGCATGTTCCTGTGCCGTGTGGTCAGGAGCTCCACTGGCAGGGCCGCAACCTACTGCTCTAATCGATTCCCCCTAAAAATAAGGGCTATTCCAGCTGCTTTCTGTGAGCTGTCAGACGGGGCTTTGTCAAGACAGAAATGGATTTGAGCTGGATAATGGAAAATAAAAGTAAAGTTCACTAAAAAAAATATGCCATGATGTTGCTGCTCCTTTTGTACTGTGAATATTTCAGGATGAATGGACCAATAAAAATAGTCAAAAATGACTGCGAATAAAATCTTGTCCCATTATAATACATTAACATTTTACTAGAAAACCTAAACTTTTTTTATAAAATAAAGTAGAATGTTAACATACAACATGTTAGAGTTTCAAAATGTGTGGTTCAGTCCATAGTCAGTATATGAAAAAACTGCAAAAACAACTTATTTTGAATTTGCTGTATTTGTGATGTCATGAAAACTAACATATTACATTCATGGACATATTCAGCCTACAGCAACTTAGTCCCGCCCACTCATGCCTTTACATTGGGTGGAAATTTCATGATGAACGATGACCAAAAGAAATGGAAAAACGTCTGGTTCCATTGACTTACATTAAAAGTAAAGTATGTTTTTTCTTTCTCCTGTAAAGTTACTATTTTGGAGATACAAGGTTTTGATCCGACAACAGCGATATACTAGTTTTAAAGACACATAAACAAAAGCAGCCTGTTTAATTCTAAGGGATACAAGAGGTTGGAAAATGTTCATGTAAAAATTAATTATGATGGTTTTTGATGCATAAAACCACACAAACATAAGAAGTGGACCTCGAGGAATACCTAAAATACAATGCAGATTATGGGCTCTTCAAATGTTAAGAAAATTTTCTCTTCTCTGAAGTTTGTCAGATTCAAATGTGTACATGGTTCCCACATGAATAAAACACATTACATCTGCACAAAAGACAAAACATGATGAAATACATTATCATCATTATTATTATTACTATATTATGATAATAATATATGGTAATGATGTATACATTTAAATCCAGCAAATTTCTTTTGTTCTGTGACATTTTAATGAGTTTTGCAGACATATTGCTGTCTTTTGGCCCATATGCTTCTGTGTGGTGTGATGATTTCAACGTAGACCCCAAAAGTTATCATTATCAGAATGATTGAAATACTGTCAGAATAGACTAGAGGCTCATTGTATTCTGTAGGTCTCACTGAGTGGACAAATAATTGATCAAATTATGATACTCCGCTGCAAACTTACTGAGGAAATCAACCTCTGTATATATTCTCGATAGCTCTAAGGAAAGTAATTGCCTTGAATTGTTTGAGTGGCTCTTGAATAATTTAGCTGATTTCTTAACGGCAAGCTACACGACCATGCAGCAAAAATTGTCTTGAACGAGCACCAGCAGAGTTCAGTTTGAAGTTACAGAGCTGATAAAACTCCTACAGTCAGGCACTAACACCTTTAATGTTGGATTAAAGCCTATAGTGCGCTTTATTAGGAACAGCTGTACACTTACTCAAATAACTGATTAGCCAATCATATAGCAGCACTGCAGTGTATGAAATCATGCAGATAAGGGCCAGCAGCTTCAGGTAATGTTCACATCATCTGTCAGAATGGGAAAAAAACGTAAGCTCAGAGATTTTGACCATGGCATGATTGTTGGTGCCAGGCGGGCCAGTTTGAGTATTTTTATACTTGCTCCCCATGATCCCTCCCTGGGATGTTCATGCACAACAGTCTCTAGAGTTTACTCAGAATGGCGCAATAATGAAAAACCATCCAGTGAGCGGCAGATCTGCGGACTGACATGCCTTGTTGATGAGAAAGGTCAATGGAGAATGGCCAGACTGATTCAAGCTGACAGAAAGGCTACTGTAACTCGGATAACCCCCCTGTACCATTGTGGTGAGCAGAAAAGCATCTCAGAATGCACAGCACATCAAACCTTGAGACAAATGGGCTGCCACAGCAGAAGACCACGTCAGGTTCGACTTCTGTCAGCCCAGACCAGAAAGCTGAGGCTGCAGTGGGCACAGGCTCACCAGAACTGGACAGATGAAGACTGGAGGAACGTAGCTTGGTCTCTGGAATCTCATTTTCTGCTGAGGCACACAGATGGTAGGGTTAGAATTTGGTGCTATCTGCATGAATCCATGAACTCGATCTGCCTTGTGTCAACAGTCTAGGCTGGTGGAGGTGGTGTAATGGTGTGGGCAGTGTTTTCTTGCCGTTAATTCCAATCATCACTTGAATGCCACAGCCTATTTGAGTATTGCTGCTGACCATGCACATCCCTTCATGGCCACAATTCAGCCATCATCTAATGGCTTCTTCTTCAAGCATGATAATGTACCATGTCCAAAGCAAAAGTCATCTTAAACTGGTTTCATGAACATGAGTTGTTACAGTGGCCTCCCCAGTAACCACACCGGATCTGAATCCAATAGAACACCTTTGGGATGTGGTAGAGCAAGAGATTCATGGCATGAAAGTGAACCTGAAAATCTGCAGGAATTCCATGATGCTATCATGTCAACATGAACCAGAATCTCAATGGAATGTTTCCAACATCTTGTGGAATCTATGCCATAAAGAATTGAGGCTGTTTTTAGAGCAAATGGATGGAGGTCCTACCTAGTATTAGTATAGCGTTCCTAATAAAGTGCTCAGTCAGTGTACGATAAATATTAATTTAAGTCCAGCTGGATGCAGGATGGTGGCTAGTTTCCCAGACCCAGATTAAGCCTAGACTAAATTACATTTTTATGGTCAAACTCCATTGGCATAGAAAAAAAGCTGTTGTATGAACTTAATTCAATTATGCCACACATTACCATTCAGTCAAAATGATCTGAGTCAGTATAAACAGACTTTGCTACCTCAACATAAAGTTCAGTTGTTGATGGAACAAAATTGAAACATTGCAGTGCAATTTATTTGGGTTACATTGGAATGGAATTCTCTTTGGATCAATTCATTGAATTAAAAAGTGCATTCATTGAAATGCACCTTTATTGTTTTTGTCCATTTTGTATAAAGAAGTTACTTAAATTTATTATTAATTATTGATAAATTTTCCAATTTGTAAGTCAAACTAATTTTTTTTTATTGAGTGTAGACCCGGTTTAATCCATGTCCAAGAAACCAGCCCTTAGTGATAGATTTGTTAATACATATACATATATATATATATATATATATATATATATATATATATATATGTATATGTATATATATACATCGGTTAGTCTGTTTGTCTATCTATCTATCTATCTATCTACCTATCTATCTATCTCTCTATCTATCTATCTATCTGTTCATCCATCCATTCATCTATCTAGTTTGAACACCCCTGGTCAAATTGCTTGTTTCGTCCTGTACACACATTTAATTTTTTCCTAACATGTTAAAATCAGCAAATAAATAGATATAGATGTCCACAGTCTCTGGCAACTAAGCAAACTCTTTAAAACTGTTTAAATCAGCAGTGAGGGTTTCTGTCAGTAAAACACTATATAACATATAGAAATAATGAATACGTATAACATAAATACACTAAAACAATATTCAATTATTTTCGAAAAAATAGTCAATGTCTTATCAGCTAGTTAGAGGAACACAAGTTTGGTTCCAGATTTGTCCCGGACACATTGGCTATCCTTTGTATTTGTTCAAATCCACCACCAGCACACCTGATTCAACATCATGAAGTGCTGATTAGCCAAACTAGGTATTGGATGATAACTACAAGTAATACTGGGATTCCCCGAAGGAGAGATTGGAAATGGTTAAACAAACACACTAACATGCCTAAAATCACTACTGACTGTATTGATGCTATTTGTATTTATTCTAATTTCTTAGCAAACATATGCTTACTGTCCAGATAAATAGCAGAAACTGGCCACTGAATTTAAGATATTTAATCATTTAAGATAATTTCAGGTATTTTATGTACTATATATAAATGCTTTGTTCTGGTAATTGAATTGGACTGTAGTGCTGGGCTTTCTAGGCAGATTGTAAAGAAATTAATGTGTAGTTATACTTACTGTAATCTGTATTTTAATCCTCTCTGTCATAGTTCTGTGTCAATATACCACCAAGTATGTGCCTAATGCTATGAAAACACATCGTTGTTGGGTTTTTTTATTATTATTATTATTGCTATTATTATTGTTATTGATGTTTTGTCTTGTTTGTTAATAATAATGATAATTATTCTGTTAAAAGGACATTTGTTGTTGTTGTTGTTGGTGGTGTTTATGTTGTCATTGTTGGTTTAAGATGTGTTTATGTGTTGACTGTGTTTTATCGTGGGTTAGTTAGTGTGGTTAGTGTGTCTACCATAGAGAGAAGTTGTATGGCTAGAAATGACCTTCCCTGCTATTCCGGCATTTCCTCAAGCAGAAATAATGGCATCCTTTGGTTCGTCTTCACTGCCAACACCACCACAATACTTCTACTACTACTACTACTGCTATTACTACTACTGCTACTACTAATAATAATAGCATTGTTTATTTATATAGCGTTGTACACTATTAAACATATAACATGGGGAAAAACAGATCTAATAAAATAACGTCATTGCTATTGTTATGAAAGGTATTGTCACTGTGCATGGTGTACATTTTGGCACGTGAGTGTAGTACAGTGCAGTGCAGCGCAGCGCAGCAGCGGATGATGATGATGCTGATTGGAATGGGGAGGAGCCAGGCAAAGAACACTCCCGGTCAAAATATCCCTCCGCTAGGTGGCGCTAACCCCCTCACTCTCCCCTCCTCCTCCTCTCCTGCTCTTCCTGAGCAGCACTGAGTGAGAGAGTGAGGGAGAGAGAGAGAGAGAGAGTCTTCAGTGCTCTGCGGCGGCTCCACCAGCAGCAGCAGCAGCACCTTCAGCAGCTTCAGCCGCAGCAGCAGCAGCAGCGCGTGGAGGCCAATGATAAGCGCGCGCTGCTGCTTCGCCTTCGTGTCCGCACCCCAGAGCTTATGGGCACATGGAGGAGGGCATGATGAAGTCCAACTCGTTCTCGAGCAGCAAGGAGGAGAAGGTGGAGGCGGACGGCAGGAACAGCGTGTTTCAGCGGCAGGACTCCACGCTGCTGAAGAAGAACAGCAGCAGCAGCGGCGGCGGCGGAGGAGGAGGAGGAGGAGGGAATAACGCCAACGCCGCGGCCGGCAAGGAGCACGCCAACTCCGTGGTGGCCGGCGGGCTGAAAGCGGACCGCGAGGAGACCATGCTGGGGCTGGAGGACGTGGACCCAGTGGGCCGGCAGCACGGCTTCATGCAGCGGCAGATCGGAGCCATGCTGCAGCCCGGAGTCAACAAGTTCTCCCTGCGCATGTTCGGCAGCCAGAAGGCGGTGGAGAAGGAGCAAGAGCGCGTGCAGACCGCGGGCTACTGGATCATCCACCCGTACAGCGACTTCAGGTGACGCGCGCTCGCTCGCTCCATTTGCGTTCTTTTCCTGCTTTCTTGTTGTTTATGTTTTATTGGGCTGCTGACTGTCGTGAAGAACGATCTGCTCCTTTCTGTATCGTTGTCTTGCGCGCACGCGCTATCTTATATGTCTATGTATGTATATACACGCGCGCGCGCGCACACGCTGACATTCAGTCAGTCAGAGCGCGCGCGCACATACACAAACACATACACGCTTGCACACGCACATGCACGCGCGCACAGACATTCTTATATGCTGTCCATAAATGCACACACACTCGCACTCGCGCGCACGCTCTTCCGTCCTGTCCGTGCGCGCGGCGGTGTGACATTGCAGTCGTTTCGGAAGCAGAGCTGAATGCCCTTGCCGTGCGTAAAGAGGGGGGCTGCGTGTCGGGGCTCGGTTTGGCACGTGCAGTGCGGGAGCTGCAGCGAAAACACACAGAAACACACACGCGCGCGCGCACACACATTCAGAGCGGTGTCACTGCGACTGCAATGAGACAGCGCGCGCGGGGGGCGCGAGGGGGGGCATGAGGGGATGTATGACTTCAGGCACGGAAAATGAGGAGATCATTCCTGGGTTGGAGCTGAAGTGTGTGTGTGTGTGTGTGTGTGTGTGTGTGTGTGTGTGGTCAGGTAGCGCTGACAGAAGGCAGTGAACGGGCGGTTTAACACTAATCACATTATCCAGGTGAAAGGGAAGGAGGCGGAGACTGCATTTTCCCCTCAGCAGGCTCTGTTTTGACATTGATGGTTTGAAAATGAGGTGCAAACGGTTAATGCACGCTGCAGGAATGACGGCAGCTGACGTCACATTTTCTCCTACAATCTATGACCATTCCCACCAGGTATCTCGGAATAATTATTTTCTCCAAATATTGATTTACTATGTGGGGATAAAGACATTATTTTCTCAATATATTGAATGTAAGTAATTATTTTGAGATAGTAAGTCAGTAATTCAATATCAATGCAGTATTTTGAGCAAATAGTCATACAAAAGTCAATATTTTGAAACACTGATGCCAGAAACAGAGGACGGGCTTTTATAATAATCCCCCTGTTCTGCACATTTTAGTGTTCTTTTCAATGCATCTGTTTCAAATCACCAGCTCATCTCCAAGCCTTTCAACATGAGATTGAAACATTTGTTTTTGTGCTGTAACGCCCCCCGTTTTAACCTTGTTGAGGGTTCAGTGATGAGCTGATGAATTGGATCAGTCTTGGATGAGAAAAGCACTAAAATGTCCAGAATTACTGCAGGAGCACAAGGATAGCAGTATATGCTACATTATATTGTTCCGTGTCATAGGAACTGTATGAAATAATCACCTGAATCAGTAAATAGATTTAAATGTCCAGACACGAGACCAGTGTTTTCCAGTTGCCGTACTAACCCACCCTGTCCTGCACATTTGAGTGCCTCGCCTGCTCTAAGACATCTAAGTAAATACTTACATGTGCAGATCAAGGTTTAATACAGCAAATATTGTTATGACATATACCGATGCTCATCATTGCGTAATCGTGGACTGCAGTGCAGTCTGGCTGAGGCTTATGTTATAGAAGTGTGTACAGGTTTTAAAGCAGGGGTGTCAAACTCAACCACTAAAAGGGCTATATTAAAAAATCTCAGCAAATCGGTGGACCAGCTGTGTTTTTATTTCATTTTTGCTTAACATTTTGCTATTTTTTTGTTTATTCAAAATATGCCAAAATTGCAAAAGCAAAATATCCATCAAATATTTATTCAGAAATAATTCTAAATAAATTCTTTTAGGTCGTTTATTTAAAACTGGCTATTTGCTTGAACCAGACACCAGGCATCTTTTCGTTTTGTGCAACCGCTGGCCCGTAGATTGCTCTTGGGGGTCAGAATGCACACTATGTTGCAGTGCATGCTGGGGACTGTAGTGCATCTCAGGGTGAAATGGGCTAATAATAGAAAATTAAAATCATTTCGCGGGCCGAATAGGACTGTGTCCCGGGCCTGATGTGGCCCGTGGGCTTTGTGTTTGACACCTGGGATTTAAAGTCTAGATGATGATGTGGAGATCATTCTGGTTATTTGATGATCTGAATCTGCACATATGCTACTTCTTCGCTCTATGTGCATGCTCAGTGTTCACCCTGGCAACAGCAAACTGTTTTCATCTCGGCTGCAGATGCAGAGGGGAGTTCTGTGTGTTCTTACACGCCGCTCTCCAAGGTACTGAACCCAAGTCCACATAGGCTTTAAAGCAGCATTTTTCAGCTCTGCTCTTACCGTCCACCTGCTGTACATTTTATTGTTTGTCCTGCTCTAGACCACCTTTTAAACCCCACGAAGGGTTCGGTTGAGGGTTGAGCTGATGAGTTAAATCAGGTGTGTTGGAGTAGAAAACACTACAATGTGCAGGAGAGGCTAAATTACTGCGTTTGAAAACCCTGCATTATAAAGGATTAGTATTATAGCGTGATGTATTTGGAAAATATTGTGATATTGAATTTGATCAATATCGCCCAACACTGAGAAGAAGAGAAAAGAGCAAGGACGAGCTCAATTGATTTTGTTATCGATCAGGAGAACACAAAAAAGCAAGAAGTGCTTCAGATAATAATGACTTTGCATCTGAGAGCAGATGCAAAAACGTTACGAGTTATTCATTAAGTGCAGAGCAAGCGAGCCGCAGCACATGTGCTCCACATGCTCACAAAGCCGACTGATGTTATTTCTCCCAGAAGACTTGAATGAGGCAGCAAGCGACCATATTGGTTCATAACTGAGCTGGAATGCATTCTTGTAAATGACGATGCTGCAGTGGTGAAAAGAAACAGCTGATCTTTCTTCTGCATGCAGAGCATTTTAGCCTTTTCCCTCCAGTTTAACCTCGTGAAGGGCTTAGAGATGAGCTGTTTAGGTGTATTAGAGCGGGAAAGCACACTAAAATGTAGAAGTTACCAACCATGGCAGTAGTTGTCAACCATGTTCCTGAAGATCTTCCAGGGTGCAGTTTTAGCTTTAACCCTGATCCTAAGGGAGAATAATCCATAAAGCAGTTAGCTAGATATACGGGAAAATAGAGGTGATTAAAAGGTTTCTTTGAGCAATGCAGAAGAACCACTTTTGGTTCCCTAAAGATCCTTTCAGTGGATGGTTCTTGAAAAATGAGATGTGATGTGTGAGTGTAAAGTCCACATAAAGCATAGGTTCTATACCACATGTTCTCTCCTAGAACTGTCCATGCCAGGAACCATTTAGGAAAATAATTTTAAGCTAGAAGCCAATATTGTTCAAGAGGAGGAGATCTAAAAGATGTAAAAGATGTTCTGATTGGCTCTCAATTTTGGCTTAAGTTGTTCACCTACCTGACTTTATGAAATACCTGCCCGATCCATCTCATTACAGTCTTCAGAAATCTTGGCCAATCCCATTTCACCCCTTGCCCCTACCACTTAGCCCTTAGCCCTCTGTTTTGCGTGTTCACGTCTAAGGGCTAGGGTGTCCTGATTTTTGTGAGATAGAGGGGAAGGGCGAAGGCACACTCCAAATGGAGTGTTAAAAAAAGGCAAGATGGCTGCACAAGCGACCAAAAAAAACAGAACTGAGTATTTTCTCAAATAAAAAAATACAATTGTATTATCTTAGATTGATGTCATTTAAATGTTTTATGGTCCTCTTCATTTTTTCAGCAAAAAAAGAAGGCACTAATAATCGCTAGTAGTATGCTGATATCTCGGTGGCTAGCCAAGTAAATTTCCCATTCCACCTTAAATGGTGCAGCAGTTGCATTCTGGAAATGGGACTGGGCCTTTGTTAATCTGGATTTGGGTTGGAAACGTGCATGAAGGCAGATGGCCAGAAGCACTTTCTGTGGTTTCACAGTAACGTTATGAGATGTAAGCTTGTACCCAGTGTTTTTCAGCATGCTTTGCATACGTTTACCGTTTGATAATGTTATGAAATATACAACAAAGGATGTCAAGCTCAGGTCCTGGTGGGCTACAGTCATGCAGACCTGCTCACCAACCTGGTGATGATTCAGTTCTTTGGGAAAAAGATTCAAGGATTCATGAGATCTTAAATTTACCCTCATTCAGTTCAGCTATTTTAATATGATTTCACACAGCAGTAGAATGTAGACAATATAAGTAGTACTTCAAGCTTTTTTGGTGGGGTGGTGGGGAGTTGGGGCTTTTTAAATTTGAAAATAGCCCAGAAATTTAGTTTAGGCCAAAAACAAAAGTCCATACTTAATGAAACAACAATGTAATTAATTACAGTTGTTTCTAATGTTTAAATCAACTACATTTTTCAATTGACACCTTTTGTTCGCCCACCAAATGTATTGGAGGCCTTGGTCCTATTGATCAGCTGAATGAGGTCTGTTAATCTCCAAACCCCTTAAATGGCCAGGGCCTGACGTTTTATTACACACTTCTCTAACCTAAGAATAGCTCAACCAGTTTGCATTGAAGTCCCTGTAGTTACTGAATAATAATAAGCATTAGTGTGTAAAGAACCTGGGATTTTAAGGTCAGGAGCCAGTGGCAGGTCTGTTCATTTTTCTATAAATTGAGTATAACCTATGCCAGCTCTACATTGTAGCGAACATAGTTTCTGAATAATAAGCCTTAGGATGTAATACCCCCGAGATCTGAAGGGGTTAAATGAGGTAGAATGCTAACTCTGCACTCTCCACTCTGTGTGAAGTAACAACATGAGATGCAGTATGATTAGCTGCTACATACACTGGTGTAAAATTCTCATTTACATTTACATTTACAGCATTTAGTAGATGCTCTTATCCAGAGTAACTTACAATACAATGTAATATACATTATCACAAGCATTGTGTTCAACTGAGCAATTTGATATTACTTAATTAGTTCATATTTTAAGTTCCTTTCAGCATAACTTGCTGCACTTTTATTAAAAGCCATGATATGAATTCAAGAATGCACCATAACATTGCATTCTTGTTTAAACTGAACAGTCTTGGTGGTGCTGGTTATTAATGTATATGATCAGCTGTTTTTGAAAAGGAGAAAGTCACAGATGAGGCAGAGTTGAAGCTTGAGAGAGAGGAAGTCAATATATACAATTAATGCAGGGCTCAGTGTTTAATTTAATAGTTCATCCTGAAATGCTAACGTTGCTAACAGTGTCTGAAAGTGAATTACCACTATTGGCATGCTAATTGATTATTATAGCTTCCATCCACTGTCAGCTATGTTAGCACAGCACTTCAGGTCACATGCGAAACGCTGCTGTTCTTTGCTCTGAAGCATATGACAGGCCAGTGGTTATAGCATTGCTTGCGTACGGCAGGCCGTTTAGTGTCATATCCTCTGACATCGGGACAAGGAGTGAAGGTGAGCTGGATTAGAGGTGGACCAAATGAGCTTAACGTGAGACTAAACACAATGATGTAAGAGAACTGACCTTTCTATCGTAATGTGCTGAGGACATTCCTGCTTAGCTGCCATTCATCTGTCAAGCGGCTCATTTCCTGGTGAATTTGGAGATTCTTCCACCATGTCTTATTGAAAGATGGAAAGATAATAATGGACAGATTGCATAACGCACATATTGCCTTACAGCCTCAAAAAAACAAAATACTGTCCTTCTTTACCCTTAGAGGTAGATTCTTCATGTTGTACAACTTAATTGTCATGACATAATTACTCATGCATTTACATGTTAACTATATGATGCATTACACTTTCAGTCAAGTTAAGTTCAGTACTGGTGTTTGTTCATTTTCAGTCTCAACTTATCGCGAAAACAGCAAAAACGTACAGTAACAGATTTTAAGTGTAAGATTGGGTATGTGTGCTGCTGCGAGTTGCACTGTACTGCCTGAAATAATTTAAAAGTTAGAGGCATCAGGTTGAATTTCGCTGGAGTTTTTGGACTACATCATACGTCTTTCGATATTAATGTCACACGCACAGGCCCAAAAAGAAGGCCCGGCTCAAAAAGAATCAACATTATACTGATGTAGATATGATGACAGTAGATAATTCACTTACATCCTCAAAAGACTTATCCTTCACCAAATTTTGACAGAGTTCTCTTTAAATACTATTTCAACACACCCACAATCGTCAGATTCATCTGCTCAGGAAAGGAGGCCGAAGCACAGCCCACGTTACGAAATGTTCTTCCATATGTTGTGTGCAGTTCCACATTTGTTTTAGTTCAGGGATCGGCAACATGCGGCTCTGGAGGTTGGTCGCGCAGACTGCCGGTCACATAGTGACCTGCCGGTGACCTAGTAGCTAACGAAAAGGCAAAGAGAAAGATTTAAGACGAACATTGATAATTTGGAGATGAATGGACATATTTGTATTTATAACCACTCCAGCTGGTTTCATGATATATTTAATCTGCATTGAAAACTGACAAACACTAAAAAGTCGTGAAGCTTCTCGTTTGCCAGCTTCTTGTTTGAATTGTCCCGTTCCACCTTAAATGGCGCAGCAGTTACATTCTGGCACCTTAGGCATCATTTAAGGTGGAGCAGGAAAATTCGAAGAGGAAGCTGGCGAAGGAGAAGCTAACTTCAGCCACGTAAAGACTTGAACGTCAGGAGAAATTTTACAAGAAACTGTTCCACTTTTGAGGAAAAGTTTCCTGCCGGAGATGCGAGAAAAGCAGCTCTAGCTGAGGTAAAGCTAAAAGCAGAGCAAAGTAAGTCTGCATTTTTGTTTATATAATATTTTTTAGCATATACTAGTACATTAGCACATACTGAGACATATTTCCAGCAAGATAGTAAAATGGGCATTAAATGTTGTGGCTCCCAAGGTGGATTGATTTTTGTTGAAAGGATAAAATGGCTCTTCTTAACGTTTGGTTTGCCGACCCCTGATCTAGTTTATCAGATTTAGATTTATATGGATGATGCACATTACTAAACATTTCTATAAATAAAATTTAACCAATTTCTACCAAAGAGATCTCTAAATCCCTAAAAAGTGTACATAGTGCAGCTTTACAACATGATAAAATAGCCCTTGTTCTTTTTACAAATGTGGTATGAATTGAAAGTTCAGAATCTATACTTTTAACAGAATCTCTCCACTGATTCCAGTGAGCCATGATTGAGGAATAATTACGGTAGTCACTGCTTGCTTTCGTAATCGCTGATAACTGTAACTTCTCAGGGTTAATGTAAGGTAACTGACTAATGCTGGCTTGGTGTTTAGCCAATGTTCTGCTGGTGTCAGTGTCCCTTTAGAAGAATGAGCTGGCTTTAGCAATACCTTTACATCACTCCTGCTGGGTATTCTCAGGTGACTGTGATTCGACCTTGCTTTCAACACATGATTTCTCTCTTTCATCGCACCAGCAAATGAGCTTTACATCAAAGACGGAGAGCGAGAGGGGGGACGGAGGGAGAGAGAGGAAAAAAAGAGAGTGGGAGGCAGCCAGTGACACTGTCATCACCGCCTTTGCCAGCCAAAACACAGGATTGTGTGGCTATTCTACACCTTTGCTGTACGATACAGAGCACCTGGCTGTACGCCGCATTTGCAGTCGCCTCCCTTAACCCCTTAAAGGAACAGTGCAGTCAAAAAAGCTTGACAAATGCTGCTAATGAGAATGAATGAACAGCAGCCAAATTAACTAATTAACATTATGAAAATGGTATCATGTGAATTAATGCCTGTTAGCTTCCATTGACTATTAAGCATGTTTGATCAAACAGTTCTTCTTTCTCTTTCCTCATTTTTTTCAATCTAATCTGTATCTGCCTCATTTGTAGCATATCCCAATGACAATGAAAGGGTTAATAATAAAGGGAAGAGTTTGAATTAATCATTAAAATCCTTGTATGTCACACTTTTGTGGGTATATTTCAACCTTTTTGGCATGGTGCAGCTTGTGGGTGGCACCCGTCACTTACAAAAACAAGTTTTTATTATTTTACATCCATTCAAAAATATGATTTACATCTGTTGTAGAGTGAAGTTCACTTTTGTAACATTTAGTATCATGAAGTGATTCTTACATAATGAGAAATTGCTTAAATATGTTTGTTGCCTAGAAGCAACAATGAGTGACAGTGGAATGGATGTAGCCAGTAGAAGGTTACTTAAGAGAACACTGCAGTTATTGTTTAGTTTTTCTATTCAGAACTATTTACTTATTTAATTATTTGTGTTTTTGCTCATTTTGTATGTTTCAATTATTTAGTAATTAACAGATATACAATATTAGTGAAAGAAGTCCATTCCAGACAGTTCTGTTATGTAGCAGTCAGCATATTGTCTATTTTACCAGTGTCATCAGTTTTGTTTAGAAAATGAAGGCTAGTCGTTCTTCCTTATTTGGTTTCATTTATATTTTAGCATTACATTAACAGTTATTTTTGGTTTTTAAATGATTGGTGTCCAAAAATAAAAACTTTTTTTCACAATATTGCATCATTGTAACAACATGAAAAAAATATAGATTTATTTTATTTTATTTATTTATTTTTTATTTTCAAAGATCAACACGTTGTATCCTTTCCAGTTTCATTTCTTTCCAGATATGGCAGTCTGCATTTCTTTCCATTGTTGCTCAATGTTGCCTCAAGGTAGCATACCTCAAAAGCATCCCCACACACAAAAATTACAAAAAAAAGTTTTTAATTTTAATAATCTGTTCAGTTACGAGTGTGTGTGTGAATGTATGCGAATGTCTCTCTGTCTGCCCTGTGATGGACTGGCGACCTGTCCAGGGTGTATCCTTCCTTCCGCCCAGTGACAGCTGGGATAGGCTCCAGCTCCCCCCCCGCGACCCAGAAGGATGAGCGGTTTAGATGATGTGTGTGTGTGTGTGTGTGTGTGTGTGTGTGTGTGTGCATGTTCAGTTTCATGCAACAAAAGTGAATTAAGCATTTTAGACAATTTAAATGATTGATTTTTGCACAAAAAATCAAAACATTTCTGCGCAATATTTTAGCATTTTTTTCAAAGATTAAATCATTGTATCCTTGTTCAGTTTCTTTCCAAATATGGCAGTTATGTATTTCTTCCCATTGTAGCACACTGTTGCCTCAAGGCAACATACCCCAAAAGCACCTACACCCACAGAATTAAACAAAAAAAAAAAAGATTTTTATTTCAATAATCTGTTCTGTTTTATGCAACAAAAGTGAATCAAGCTTTTTATACAACGTTGCTCTCATAATGCATGCAGTAGAGCAATAGAGGGATATGGTCAAAACTCACTTGTAATAGAAGCTATTGGGCAGTTGCTCATTGACCTCTGTTATGCAAGCATGTTTCTTTTTTTGATACAGGGAATTATTCTTTAAATGATTGTCTGTGGAGTGTTTTGTCTAAGAGTGTTTCAGCTTAGGCTGCTTTTTGAACGAAACACAATACAGTGCAATATTGCTTTACTGATGCATTCTGTCCATTACAACTTGTTTGCAAACATCAGAAAAACAAAATATCATGACACAAATCGTGTATGGTAATTTTTTTTAAATATTTTTGCTGTTTTGCCCACTTCCTCTGTCACATGCTTCACTTTCACTGTCCTTCATTTCGCTCTTTCTTTTCCCCTTGTGCAGTAACTGCTGCGCCAGCGGCTTTTAAGCACCATCGTTAGCTCCCTTATTTGTATGGGCCTGATCATGAGCCGTCCCCCTGAATTAAACATGACATAAAAACAACCAACGACAACTAGTGAATGACAACAGCGTCCGCGCACCCTTTGTGTTCATTTTGAAGCATCGAGCGAAACTCGATATCCCACGATCCCTTAATACGCAGGCCGTTTAAAGATTGATGAATGGTTAGTAGTATTCATTATTCATCGTTTTCAGAAAGGACTCATGCTCGACTTGATCTGGACCTGGCCATCAGCTTTTGCCTCGTTTGAAAGTCTGTCATATTTCTGCAGTATCCCTCTCCTGTATTGCGGCTCGTCTGGTTCCGGCTGCTTCTGTGGCTTTGTCTCAGTTAAGAACGCTTTTGGTAAGGGCTGTAATCCATTATGGAGGTGAAGGAAAGCTGGTATTGAGGAATTTTGACATTTCATTATTTACTCAGTGCGGAATCCTCCATGCCCCCGGCGTTTTGGGGTGACTTTGACTGTTTCATTTCTCTTTTTTCCTTCACTGTCTGGATTTATCAGGTAAAAGATGAGCTCAGATTGACTCTGGGGCTTATAAATTAATCACATGGTTTGTTGGGGAGGGGGGGATTTGGAAGCAAACAGACTCCTCCTCCTCCTCCTTCTCTTCCTCCTCCTCCTCCTCCTCCTCCGTGCTGAACAACAGCCAATTTCTAAACCGAGTTTAACCTCTATTTTTAGGGCTTCTGCAACTTCGCCTTGCATTATTGATGCTTTTTGGTCGCTCTTTTTTCCACCCTGCTTCTGAGACGACGTCCTAAAGTCTGATGAAGGTCCTTGTTGAGTGCGCCTCACTTTTTCCAAAATGATGCCCTCTGGTGCTCTTTAATTAGTCTAGCTCTGTTTTTCCACCTGCAGTGCAGAACAATGGCCTAAATTCAGTAATGCAAAGAGACAGTAGGATACAGCAAAACACACAGTAGCGCCTTAAAATCCAGATCTGTGTGTTACATGAAGAATTTTAAAGACCCACTTTATGGAAAAAGGAATTTCCTTTGCTTTTGACATTAAAGGGCTTAAACATTATATTTGTAAAATTGTGTTAAGACTACATTTCCCAGTCTAGTTTGCTTTCAGTCCATATATGAAAAATAAGCAGCAAAAAATCCTATTTTGAATGAATTGTTTTGTGATGTCACAAAAACAATGCATTTACATATCTTCGCTTGTATATATGCCTAGTTCAGGTTAGCCCCGCCCTTACACACTAAAATAAGGAGTGTTTCAGCCCAGACTCATTATTGAACAAGGCACAGCCAATCAGAACAGAGATTATATGCATATATCAGTCTTAAAGGCACAGTAACAAAAACAGCCTGTTTAATTCTAAGGGATAAAGAGACATTAATTACAAGTGTTTTTGGTGCATCAAATCACACAAACCCTACATGTGGATTCCAAAATACAAGAAATGTAGGATGTGATCTCTTAAGGACTGTTAGATCTAGGACTTCAGTTTGTGCCTTCATCTGGGCCTTCAGTCAAAAAAATGAGAAAAAAAACACAGGTACGATAATGCTAATTTCAGCTAGTGCCCTTATTGTATTCTAGTAGTGTGTTAATGGGGATTTACATTAATGTGTTGGCCATTCTAGATTAAACAAAGACATACGTAGCTTGTAAAAAAATTAAATTTTTATTGAAGCTTGAACCAGACATTAACATAAATTCTACCTTTTATATAGCAGTTTTACAGAGCCCAAGCGTACAGCTTCTGCTAATTTTCATCTGATTGAAACGCATTGGTCCGGCTACCACTCAGTAATGTATCTAGAACTTCCAGAGGTCCTAGAGTGATATTTTTCTCATGAAATTGGTCCCACACATTGTAAATTAAAAACGTGATTGGTTGATTTCGCTGTCAGTTACTAATTATGTTGGTAGTTAATCGGATATGTTAAGCCTTCTGTTCAGCTCCTGAAGTCCTAACCAGTGGGAGAACTCTGTATCTACCTACATGGGGGAAAGGAAAATCCTGATAGGGCAGGATCATTTCAGGAATTTAAGCCTTTTGCTTCCAATTAAAAAAGAGCGTTACTGCAATACTTGCAGAGTTCAATTACAACAAATGTGATGATTATATTAAAGAAAAATTAAAATTACTAATGTTTGTTTTTTTACAGAAAATATTAGAGTTTTTCTAAAAGCCTAGAAGGCCATTAGAATTTCCCACTGCTTAAAACGAATTTGAGAAAACATACGAATGCAGCTAAGAGTAAATAATAGCTTGCAGCCACCAGTTAGCGTGCTGACATTTGCAGAATGCTAATTGGTTGCTGTTCACTTTCATTTGTTCTTAGCAGTCATTTGGAACTGTAATTGGTCAGGATGATCACAGGCACAGTGTAAAAAACTGTGACTGGTTTCAGACTTATTTGCATATTGCAGCCTTCTGTGATATCAGTATTGCAAAGATCAGTATCACGATAACGATGGTTAAAGAGTAAATTATCTGAAAACATTGGTCACGTGCAGATAGATGTAAGGCCGGTGATAGAACAAAGATGGAGATCATTGGAGATCATATGTGATTAATCTGGGTTGGGGGTCATGCCCTCGGTGCTGGTTTCTGGCAGTCTCCAACAGCACAGATGGTCAAAAACATGGCCAGCGTCCCAGCTTTGATAATACAGTCTGTCAGTTATCGTGTGGTCAAGGCTACAGTCACAAGAGCCAAATATTCGATTGCATGTTCCTTTACATGGTTCACTGGGTCTGACATGTAACCCTAACCAAGCAGGCCACCCAACACCATACAACACCCTACAGAAACATAAGAATGCTATACACAAACATAACCACACCATACACAAACATAACCACACCATATACAAACATAACCACACCATACACAAACATAACCACACCGTACACACATAACACAACACAAACATAACCACATCATACACAAACATAACCACATCATACACAAACATAACCACCATACACAAACATAACAACCATACACAACATAACACACATACACAAACATAACCACATACACAAACATACCACACATACAAACTAACAACCATACACAAACTAACCATCAACACAACATAACAACACCATACACAAACATAACCACACCATACACAAACATAACCACACCATACACAAACATAACCACACCATACACAAACATAACCACATCATACACAAACATAACCACACCATACACAAACATAACCACACCATACACAAACATAACAACACATACACAAACATAACAACACCATACACAGACATAACCACAACATACACAAACATAACCACACCATACACAAACATAACAACACCATACACAAACATAACCACACATAACAACAAACACATACACAAACATAACACACATACACAACATAACCACAACATACACAGACATAACCACAACATACACAAACATAACCACATCATACACAAACATAACCACATCATACACAAACATAACAACACATACACAAACATAACCACACCATACACAAACATAACAACACATATACAAACATAACCACACCATACACAAACATAACCACAACATACACAAACATAACAACACATATACAAACATAACCACACCATACACAAACATAACCACAACATACACAAACATAACAACACATACACAAACATAACAACACCATACACAAACATAACAACACCATACACAAATATTGCAACACATTTTGAGAATGTTGTAAAAATATTATAAAATTATTTAACCTCTTTTTACATTTTGACTTTCAAAAGTCATTTTATTTTGCGTCATTTATACTTTTCTTTGATAAAACTACTTAAAAAATGAAGAACATCTAGAAAGAAGTTAAACAATCTTCTAATATTTTTATAACAGGCTAAAAATGTGAATTGTTGTGGATTGTTAAGAATGGTTGACCAAAATAATTGGCCAGGTTTAATACATTTTAACTTGCCAGTATATCTTTTTTTTTTCTTTGCAGTGAACATCAAATGCAAACCTCTACAACACTGTACACAAACATAACATCACCACATCATAGATGTTTGATTAAAACCACAGGCGAACAGAACAGCCTCCTCGCAGGGGTAAAAATACCTGATCTTGATATTATTAACTAGTGAGATGCCCAGTTTAGGGTGAAGGGCAGACAATTATCTGACACATGATCTGTGGATATTTATAAAGCAAGGCCCCCTGCTTCATTTATTTAAGCAGATCCATTACAGTCCAGTCTACCGGCTACATCTCAGGCACCGATGGGGTTTTTAGCACGAGATAGCGTTCTTGAAAGCATCTATTTTAGTTGGTGGATGTATGCCGTTATCAGCGACTGGGATGTTTTGCGAGGCTGGCACGGCGCCAAGAAAAACACTTCTGTCACACGACATAGCATACGCTTTTAACCCATAAATGTATACCTCAGGTTGTTAGCAAGCTGTGACCTCATTTCCCCCCTTTTTTCAGTGACAAAATATATATATATATGTATATAAAGATATTTGTGTTTTTTTTTAGTTTGAAAATAAGTTAACTTATTCTCTACAGAGAACATGCTTCTACACGTTTTAATGCAAAATTACTATTTATTTACTGAGCTTAACATATTGGGGAAACATAAAATGTGGCCTGTGCAAAAGTTACGGCATATTTAGTTTTTTGTAAAATTGATGCAGTTTCATGGTCGACTACACAAAGTCATTTCTCATCAGTGGATGATGTGCCAGCATGTACAGTTTCTGGCTAGCTAACATCAGCTAGAGTAGTTAGAGTAGCCTAGTTAGAGAAAAAGCTGTGCGTCTTAAACAACATTCACATTCAGGCACTCCTGTTTCATAATAAGAAAGTTTAATGTAAAATGCTAACTTACTCACAAGTTCAGGTGAACTCGACACATTTAATATTCAATAAGGACTGAAAAGAGTTCAGTTTCTAATCACCTCAGTCATCAAAACTGTCCATCTTTCCCCGAGATGGAGACAAGACCGACTGAAACAAGACCGGACCAAATGAGAGAGACATAAGAGATTGAGACATGACCGAATCCAAATGAGAGACACAAGAGAGACCAAATATGAGAGACATAAGAGAGACCGAGATGAGAACAATTCTAAATGAGACACATAAGAGAGACTAAGACAAGACCGATTCCAAATGAGGGAAACGAAAGAGAGACCGAGACAAGACCAGTTCCAAATGAGACATAGGAGAGACAGAGACAAGACCAGTTGCAAGTAAGAGAGACTGAAGCGGGACCAATTCCAGATGAGAGAGACATAAGAGAGGCTGAGGCAAGACCGATTCCAAATGAGAGACACGAGAGACCAAAACAGGACCAATTCCAAATAAGAGAGACATAAGACTGAGATGAGATCGATTCCACATGAGACATAAAAGAGACGGAGACAAGACCAATTCCAAATGAGACAGACACAAGAGAGAGTGAGACAAATACGATTCCAAATGAGAGAGACAAAAGAGAGAGTGAGACAAATATGATTATGAATGAGAGGCATAAGAGAGACTGAGACAAGACCAGTTATAAATGAGAGATAAGAGATACAGAGACAAGCCCGATTCCAAATAAGAGAGACATAAGAGACCAAAACAAGACTGATTTCAAGTGAGAGAGAAATAAGAGAGACCAAGACCAGACCAATTCCTAATGAGAGAGACATAAGAGAGACTGAGACAAGACCGATTACAAATAAGAGAGACATAAGAGAGACCAAGACGACCAATTCCAAATGAGAGACATAAGAAAGACAGAGACAAGACCAATTCCAAATGAGAGAGACATAAGAGAGACCGAGAGAAGCCCGATTTCAAGTAAGAGAGACATGAAAGACCAAGACAAGGCCAATTCCAAATGAGAAATAAGAGAGGCCGAGGCAAGACCGATTCCAAATGAGAGACACAAGAGAGACCAAAACAGGACCAATTCCAAATAAGAGAGACATAAGATAGACTGAGATGAGACCGATCCCACATGAGACATAAAAGAGATGGAGACAAGACCAATTCGAAATGAGACAGACATAAAAGAGAGTGAGACAAATACGATTCCAAATGAAAGAGACAAAAGAGAGAATGAGACAAATATGATTACAAATGAGAGGCATAAGAGAGACTGAGACAAGACCAGTTATAAATGAGACATATGAGATACAGAGACAAGCCCGATTCCAAATAAGAGAGACATAAGAGACCAAAACAAGACTGATTTCAAGTGAGAGAGAAATAAGAGAGACCAAGACCAGACCAATTCCTAATGAGAGAGACATAAGAGAGACTGAGACAAGACCGATTCCAAGTAAGAGAGACATAAGAGAGACCAAGACGACCAATTCCAAATGAGAGACATAAGAAAGACCAAGAGAAGCCCAATTTCAAGTAAGAGAGACATGAAAGACCAAGACAAGACCGATTCCAAATGAGAGACACAAGAGAGACCAAGAAAAGACTGATTTCAAATGAGAGAGGGATAAGAGAGACCAAGACAAGGCCAATTCCAAAGGAGAAATAAAAGAGACCAAGACAAGACCAATTCCAAATGAGAGCGACATAAGAGAGACTGAGACGTAACCGATTCCAAGTGAGAGAGACATGAGAGACTAAGACAAGAACGATTCCAATGAGAGGCATAAGAAAGACAGAGACAAAACCGATTCCAAGTAAGAGAGACGTAAGAGAGACTTAGACAAGAGGGCTTCTAAATGATATTGAGATCGAAATGAGACCATTAATTTACACTCTCTACACGAAGACCACCAAGTAAATGAAGGACTCGAGTATTACAGCACTACATGTTTCAGAATAATTCTGCCTCCACAGCTGTTGGCAAAGACAGAAGGTTTGACAGCATGTTTTGGTGTGGTACGCTGTCAGAGCTGCTACCACTGGCAGAATGTTCCATCTACAGTTATAATGTAATTATATCAGTAATCAGTAAAGGGTGCTGCAGGATTAGTAATGATTAGACTTGCTTCATGCAGGTGTATGTTGAGTGCAGCTTTGCTTGTCGGCGTTTATCATTGAGTATACCATTATGAAAGCTGTTTTTGAGGCGAGGCCTTCTGGAGCCGCTGCTTTACAGGGCACATTACAGCCTGGCATGACGGAGGTGCCACCGAGGTTAATAAGAACTCAGCAGGTGAAAATGGAGGCTGTCGGACATTTTGTAGTTTGACCGACAGCTGGGCTCTGGCTATCAGGATTCAGAGGATCAGACGGGCAGGAGTCCGGCAGAGGAGGCACCCATGGCACTCCAGCAGCAGCAGCAGCGAGAGAGAGAGAAGGCGCTTTTAATAGCATTTCCACTCGCAAAGAAATGCTCAGCGCTTTGAAGAAGCCTTTGAAGTAACGTTTGGGTTAGTCTCTTAAGCTTTTACACGGGAAAATGAGGCGCCGTATCGTTCTCCATACAAATTCCAATGGATGTTAATAAGCACTTTAAGTGAAACATTTACTCACAGCAAATAAGCTTTGTCAAAAAAAATCAAATACAACATGTAATCAACCTCGACCCGAGCTGCTTTTTATCTATTTGATCCGTTTCCCAAGCTCTTGCGAGTTGTGCCTATTTAAGAGAGGGTTCAATATTACATAACAAGATGGGAGTTTTAAAATTATAATCAGTAAGACTTTTCTTTTTGTTGGCTTCCGTGCCACTGAAAAACTCTCATACATAGTTTGAACAGGGCCCTGCTTGCAAAATATTGCAGTGAAGGATTGAAGGGAAATAACGTTGCGCATCAGGAATTCAAAAGAAACGCCACAGCTGAATGTGTTTACAGAGAGTTTGAACACAAATATGATGTGTTTTGGTGGGTGTGAAAGTTTCTGTTCAACTCTGACACTTGCAGTCACTTCTTGCTTCTTTAAAGTCAGTTTTAAAAAATGTCTTAAAGGGGCACTCTCCACCGATTTGCTTCATCCTAGAGAAACTTGGCGAGTCAAAGGCTATGTTCACACTACCAGGTTCAAGTGGCCCAAATCAGATTTTTTGCCTTAATGTGAATCACATCTGATGTTTTTCAGAGCTGTGTGGACACACAAATCTGATATTTTCAAATCCGAACTTGAGCCACTTTCATATGTGGTCCTAGATCAGATACATATCCGATTCGTGGCCTTGCCACCTTAATGTGAATGCTCAGATCCACTGCACATGCAGCATCATTCAGAGCTACTCTGGCAGCAGCGCCGAACAGAAGTTAAAGCCTGTAAATGGTGGAAAAGCAACACCTCACCCTTTTCGCCTTCGTCTCGCTCCAATAATGAACAGCTGAGAGCTGATCAGAGTTAATTATCTTCACAGTGAAGGTTCGTTCTGCTCGTTAGTTTGTTTGCTGATGATGTACGTGACGCACGTGATTCATTCACGTGACATTACCGAGTAGGATGTGCGCATGCAGGTCATTTCAGGATGCCGGTTCGTTCACATTAATGACAGATTTGAATCACGTACCTAAACGAGTGTGAACCATCATGTCAGAGAAATCAGATTTGAGCAAAAAATCGTATTTGAGCAATGAGGCTTGTAATGTGAACGTAGCCAGAATTGTTCAAAGTGGTCGTGATAGGAACCAGATGAGTTTAGACGACTTCTAAACAGAAGAGTTTAATGCCTCTAAAAGCTACATTACGTAAAGTTATTACGTGAAATGGGTACGAATACACAGCCTGATGTCTGAGGCACTGCTTTGATGATAGTTTTGAGAGAATATGTTTGCCTGTTTTTTAAAAGCCATTCATGATGGAGAGATAAGTGCAGGTTGTTGTAAGACAAAATAGTCCCACAGTTGGTGAATTTCTCCAGGATGGAGTATTTCACATCTGCATGACTTTGCTTACATCTGCCTGAATCAAAGTGCAGAAATTTGGAAATACTCGTTCCTTTTTAAGGCCGATCAATAAAAGACGGGAGTGGCACTATAAGACATGTTTACATTGTGTCCATTTATAGAAAGGCCTTTTTGAGCCATACCAATAATGTGCACCAACCTTCATATTTTCTGTCTTTTCACCAATAACATTCCCAGATCAGAACGTCCAGTGTTTACAATAAAAGGATAAGTTCCTTCACTGTATCTAATACCGTTGCATGCGAGTCACTTTGCACGGATGACTGCGTATTCATCAGTACTGTAATTGGCCTCTTTTAGGCTTCCTTCACACGGGCCTTGATCCAAGAAGATTGGAAATGTGCGCAAAGCGTAAACACAGCGTAAAGGCCTGCATCCACATGAGGGATTAGCTGAAGGAGAAGAATCCTTCAGGGCCATGGCAGTGAATTAAACATAAAAACATTAATACTCAGAATACAACATGAGTGTGTTCCTGTGAAACACCCACCCATCTTTAATTCTGCATGGCATCACTCTGCATAACGACTGAACAGAAAATGATAGAAGCTTGTAAATACATGATGGCTTTAAATCCACAAAAAAAGCAAAAAAATAAATAAATAAAATAACTTTTTTTGTTTAATTGTGCAGAACATGCCTGTGTTGTCATGAGACTAAATTTTTTGTAAACTACACTAGTGCTGTTTGATTATTAATTTTTTTATTTGTATCATTATTTTAGATTCATTGCTTGTTTATCATCTCTCGTCATCATACTTTGGTACAACACACCAAAACACACCAAATATTTCATGAAAATCCTTAAGTGCTGTTCTTTAAATCGACAAACGCCATAATATACCCTGAAAGAAACATGCACACGCCTGTGCTGTTACACACTTATTGAGATTGTGACATATACAAAAATAATAAATACTGAAAACATTTATTTGCTCTATATATAGCTGCCATAAGTATGAACTTGTTAATATGTTTCCTTAATATTTAGCTGAACTTCGCATGTCTTGTTCTCATCCATGTGGTCAGCTACCTTAGAAAGTTAGCTGTCAGCTGATCAGCTTTGCTTTCACCGGAAGATAAGCAGTCACAAGAAACAAACGAGTATCCTGTTTTTAGTCACATATATTGTGGCAAGCAGCAAAAAATAGACTTGAAACTAGAGCTGGGCGATATGGCCAAAAATGTTATAGTGATAAACAAAAATTCATATCGTTCGATATCGATACATACCGTGATAAATATCAAATCATTATTTCTTTCAAGTTTGAAGAAGATCTTTGCTCCTGGGTGGTTAATTCCTGTTTTAAACTATCCTTTATGGTCAGAACATGACAAACACTTGCCAAACAGTGGAACATTGCACAAATCCGTCATGGGAGAGTGAGAGAAAGTGTCTGATGAGCTGTTTTTATCAGCTGGAAAAGCACAGCCTCAATTTTTTAATAGTCATAATTTAAGAAAGAAAAAATTATTTTAGCTGTCTGGTGACGAGTGCTCAGCTACCCCGTTACAAATGCTAAACAAGTGGCCAACAACAGTGCTAAACTGTTTATTTTCTCAACAATGTCAACTTAGTACAAACAGCAAACGTTAGCTGGGTCGGTACGTCAGTGATGGATCACACTGCCTTACTGCCATCACTCCCACCACATCCATATCAGAGCATATCACAGTATTCAAACACCAGCTAGCGACGACTGGGCTTCTCTATAGTAATTTGAGGGGTGAACCGCAATATATATAACACCAGACCAACGGATCGTTTTAGATATGTTTAAACTGAAATTGGTGCTTTTGTGTCTTGTTTCATCTACAGTATCATCACCTTGCCGTGCTGTGCGAGTGACAGAGCGCTGCTTCAAGTTAGTCAGCTGCTAAAAACAGCTAGCCTGGAAAGATAGCGTTTCCCGCTTTCCAATGCCTCACAGCCTCCTCAGTTTACTTTTGTTTAAATCAGGGCTGTAATTTACATGAACCCTCTTCTTTCTTTCACTTTCGTTACTTGGGAATGCACTAATACTTAAATATGACTTATTGAACGCTGTAACAGCGCTGAAGTTGTGGAGCAGACGTGATTTAATGCTGCTAAAGCTTGTTAGGATGTACGGAAAGAGGTGAGTTCACTTTAGGACGGTACAGTTACTCCACTTATCTCGTCACTTATACTTGGTCACAGGAGAACAGATCTCCGGTCGCTCCACTCAAACGGAATGTATAACTCCACGTTTCAGAAGTGCACCCTCTCTTGGCGACAGCAGAGTAGTGTTGCTTTCCTTGCAATAGAAAACGCCACCAGGGCTTTCGCTAGAACGTGGAAGTGTGAGAATGGTGTATTATATCGAAAATTTATCAAACATTTCTTATCGCTCCATCGAGGAAAAGTTATATCGCGATAATTATCGTTATCATTTTATCGCCCAGTCCTACTTGAAACTTTTAATCTCGACAACCCCAAATTTTATGATTTTATTTGGAATCATTAAACTCTGCCCATTTCCTTGCAGCCCAGTTGTCCCCATACTGCAACCCTACTGTTCCACCAGGGCTGAAAACCACTGCTGTTGAGAACTCTGTTCTGTAGCCTTTGACTTTACAGGGCAGGACAGAATGGGCAGTTGGAGCACCAGACCACTAGGGGTGCTACGTCTCTGCCAGTTTATTATCTACGTCTGCAACAGCTAGCTAACAAAGTCATTGACATTTTTTATTTATAAAATAACGTTATTTACTTAAACAATAAAACACTCTATAATGTTTATTATGCTAGGCTCAATCCTCAGTCATTCTGACAGATTGCAATACCCTACAGGAAGCACAGGGGGCGATATGGCATCTGTTGTTTGGTTGCAACATCATAATGGCTCGTCACCCGTACTTGGCGAAAAAGATTCTGACTCTGAGTTATCATGATGGTGGATTATATTGCAGTATCATATTCCTAACATATTGTGATTCCAACACACCCTCCAATATATTAAAAACAGGTTGATAAATCAATAATGTGACATGGTTTAAGATTGACATTCTTTATTTTGACCAAAATAGTTTGCTTTTGTTGAATTACACTCACACTAACTAATGTGGAAGCAATTGGTCAGGGTGATCACAGTACACAGTAAAAAGCATTCTGATTGGTTAGATGGCTCATTTGCATATTGCAGCCTTCTGCAAAGGCCAGTATCCTGATACTGATTAACAGGGTGTACATTGTGCAGCTCTTATGATAAATAGACAAATAATTACACATACTACACATGATTGCCCATACGCACAATGCAACATCAGTGTCAGATGTGTTAGAACACAAATGTGCAGTGCTTTTGTGTATATCTTGTGGATTTTGTCACATGTTGTCAGATTTATTTCCAATAAAAAACCTGCTCAGTAAGGCCTTCTGAAGTCGTGCTCAGCCTGGATGTATCACTGAACTGAAAACTCTCTTTGACACGCTGCTATTTCTGGCCCCCTGCAGGTTCTACTGGGACTTGATAATGCTCATCATGATGATGGGGAATCTAATCATCATTCCTGTTGGAATAACCTTCTTTTCTGAGCAAACCTCCACCACCTGGCTGGTTTTTAACGTGGCCTCGGACACCATCTTCCTGGTGGACCTGGTCATGAACTTCCGCACGGGCATAGTGAACGAGGAGAGCTCCGAGATCATCCTTGACCCCAAGGTCATTAAGATGAACTACCTGAAGAGCTGGTTTGTGGTGGATTTTCTCTCCTCCATCCCGGTGGATTATATCTTTCTAATTGTAGAGAAAGGCTTTGACTCGGAGGTGTACAAAACGGCCCGAGCGCTGCGAATCGTCAGATTCACCAAAATCCTCAGCCTGCTTCGCCTGCTGCGGCTGTCCCGCCTCATCAGATACATCCACCAGTGGGAGGAGGTAGGACCAGTGTGTGTGTGTGTGTGTGTGTGTGTGTGTGTGTGTGTGTGTGAGAGAGAGAGAGTGTAGGAACGAACACAGGTGAAGGAGGTTTTATTTGCCCTTATCTGTGTTCTCATTTATTTTAAGCTGGTGTGTAACAATGTTGATGTGAATTACGATTATATGGGTAATTATATACATATAATGCATACAGGACATATTATTATGATTATTATTATTATTGTTTATAGGTACTAACATTAAATGTACATTTAATACATACAGGACATGTAATTATTAATACATATAGGTACTTACATATATGTAATATAGGGCACATTATTATTATATATAGACACATATAAGCTCACTGGTGTGTGACAAAGTTGATGTGAATTATAAATATACATAGGTAATTATATACATATAATACATGTAGAACATTATTATTATTATATACAGGTTCTGTCATACTGGACATACCGGACATTGTATAACTGCACACATATTTATATGTGTATGTATATGTACATATGTATACATATGTACACACACATGTATGTGGGCACTACACGTAGGCACATTATTACACATAGATAATGACATTACTTATGTGTGTATATATATATATATATATATATATATATATATATACACATACACACACACACACACACACATATATATATCCATCCATCCATCATCTAAACCTCTTATCCTTCTGGGTCGTGGTGTGGTGCTGGAGCCTATCCCAGCCTTCATTGGGCGGGAGGCAGGATACACCCTGGACAGATCGCCAGTCCATCGCAGGGCAGACAGACAGACATACATGCTCACACCTAGGGGCAATTCAGCATGTCCAGTTGGCCTGACTGCATGTTTTTGGACTGTGGGAGGAAACCGGAGTACCCGGAGGAAACCCACGCAGACACGGGGAGAACATGCAAACTCCACACAGAAACGACCCTGGTCACCCAGCCGGGAATCAAACCCAGGCCCTTCTTGCTGTGAGGCCCACTGCGCCACCATGCCCCACACATATATATGTGCTGTTTAATTTGATATTCGCTGTAGTTTGTTTGCTTCAGACACCGAACATGTCTTGGCTGACTGACTTGGGGATAAAGGGGAAGCCTGTGTAAATTAGATTTTTCATCACACGATCACTTAAAGGTACGCTTCTTTCAGCTGGACTGATCTGCTGTATACAGGCCTTCAGTGAGCCAGAGCAGAAAAACAACACACAGGGCAAATGCTCTGTTTACATGTTTACTTTACGGTTCACCTTGGATTGACCTGCAGAAAATCCTGCCTTTTTTCTCTCCGCTCTGACCAATTGGCTGATAGCAGCACCATAGCTTGTAGTAGTTCCTGCTGGAAGCTGATCTGACTGGCCATTGTTTAAAATTGTCCAAGCATGACCATAGCATTTCCACTGTTACTGTCTGTCACTGTCTTCCATGATACGAATAGCAGGTTTTGCTGGTTATTTAAAACATTTTGAAATGAAGCCTTTGACAGGCAGTGTGTGTAGCTTAGCACCTTGTCAGTGAGCGTGCAAAATGCCCCTTAAATCATATAGCATTCACACTCTGGTCACTCAGGCTCTGTTTCACTGGCAGTGTCCCAAGGCCAGGCAGGTAGACCTGGAGGAGCAATGCGTCAGCACTTGTGACTGAGCCTAATTGAAACATGGATACATCTATCTCTCTCTCTCTCTGGATGACTAATACAAACAAATGGTGCCGGAATGACTGGCCAAGACTAATCAGTGTCACAGCATTGCACTGCAGACACACTGCTACATGAGCATCAGGGTGGACGGGGAATCTAAACAATATCGAAAGCTGTCTTTAGGCAACAACCTGTAATCTTTAAATCAGATTAGCATTTTTTATTTACCTATACAGCACTGAGCCTGTGATTCAGGATGGCCACCTCTATTGGTCTTAGCTATGAAATATAGTTACTTTTGCCCAGTTTTTATATTCAATACAGTGTCAGCAAATACATAAGCAGGTTGAGATTACTTAAAGGGGAACTCCACTAATTTTTTAAAAAAAAACTGCGTAGTTAAATGTTTGAGATGGAAATGTCATTCAGAGTGGTTTGATGTGAAATGCTTCGTTCTAGAGAAACTTACCGAATCAGAATTGTTAACAGTGGTGGTGATAGGAACCAGACGTCTAATAGTTCAACCTCACAAAAAGTTATTACATGAAATGGTTACTAATACATTTCCTGTTGCCTGGGATGTTTTACAGCATTTCTGAGATAACGTTTTTGGCCTACAACATAATTTTTTCAATCCATTCATGTTGATTCCATTCAGTAATACACATGCAGAGTGCTGTAAGGCAGAACAGCCTATTTAGATTTACTACTATTTTACCATCATGAACATTACATGTAAAAGCTTGTGTAGGTTCACTGGTGCTTTGGATTTCAGATAAAATGGCTATATTAGTGTTGTAGACATTGTGTGGTTCCTGTTACCGCGACTGGGACGAAGCATTTCAACTCAAACCACTCTGAAGGACTTTGTTTACGTTTTAACCATTGAAGTTTGTAGAAATTTAGAAAAATCAGTGGAATTCACATTCAGTAACTGTTTCATAAGCTTGTTTGCTTCGTTAGCCTCACAGTTCCAGTGCAAAACTAAAGAAACAAACTTGTCTTGGCTGATTGACTACTTTTGGAGTTTGCGGTGGGATTGTGCAAAATAATTTTTTTTGCAAAACTATCACTATGAAAGTGCTTCAATGCATATGTATATATCCAGTATCAACTTGCTGTGTGTTGCTGCATCGTTGCGGTAAGACACACTGCAGTGTCCTTGGTCAGGAAGCTCAGGCGGCCGTGGAGATTTTGGCCTTTTGGCTCAGTAGCTCAGGGAGCTATAAACTCTATCCTGTCTTCCCTCTGCACCATGACGTAGATGTTTTAATTGTGCCTGAGGTGCATATGTCCCTATATGCACGTATTCCTGCACTGGAATTTCAATACCAATGCCAAGTGTATTACAGTTCTCGATACTGACAATACTAAGGCAAAAGGTTAAAACACTTATCACTGCCTGAACACCATACGTTTATTGGCAACGTTATTTACTGTCATTCAAAATGACCACATTATATAATGTGATGCTTTTTTAAAGAGACATTATCAGTGCTTTTGTCGTGCGTGCAGGTCAAAGTTATGGGGTAAAATCTCCACAGATGTCCAGTACTGCACCTGAGAGGGTGACCAAGAGCGATGAACCTTGTGGAACCCAAACTGAACCACCAGCTAGATTCCTGTATTGCTGCATATGGTTATCGTGAAGCACCTTGCAGTTTTGAATGCATTATTTTGACCAAAATAATTTAATCTTGTTGGAAAACATTGATTCATCCCCCACAGAGACAGGCTGTATTGCAAAGGCCAGTATCGCGATAATGCTTAACAAACGATGTATTGTGCAGCACTGGTGTATGTATTTATTACTTTTATTTATTACTTGACACAGTAGGTGTGTGTTTTTGTTCCCGGGCTATGAAGACGTGTGTGTGTGTGTGTGTGTGTGTGTGTTTCCATGTTTGGTGAGGGATGTGTGTATGTGTGTGCTCCCAGGGCTTGCAGTGACATCAGTGTTCATGTGTTCATGTGCTTTCCTGTTGCCAGGGTGTGTGAGCTCTGGACTCAGTAGTGAGGTTTGTCTGTCATTTTGAGTTGCTACACACACACACACACCCCAACCTTCTCCAGCTCCACCTGTTTTGCTACTTCTGTGGATTTGTTTTCACTATTGGATCTAATCATGGACACAAATCGAGCTGATTACAGCTGTGTGTGTGAAATTTATCAGCTTTAAAAACAGATTTCAAAATTAAATTTACACAGTTTCCCTCTCATCCCAAATGTAGTCAGTCAGCCAAAACATGTTTGATGTCTGGAAACACCAGAATATCCATTTTTCTGGCTTGAGCCTTGAACAAAGAACATAGGGAGCCAAACTGCCAGTTAGTTGTGGTTGTTTTGTTATGCATGCAGCACATGTGTGTTTGGGTGGATTGGTCTAACTCGTCTATAGGCAGGTCACAAGCTCTGTGTTATTGGGTTAAATGTTCCCACTTAAAACATTAGATAACATTGTTTATAATGTCGGATATTGTTAAAACTGCAGCTCTTGTGATTTGAAGGCTCTTTCAGATCTTTCAAAAGCACGTAAGCAAGTCTATTAGAGACTACTTAACAACTCAACACTACCTTCTACCTAAACTGTGATAACATACTGGAGTCAGTGGCGTGCATTCTTTGCTTCGTTGGTGCTGTGTGCAGGTAATGTGATTTGAGTGCTGCTATTAGCTTGTTAGCCTATTTCTAACTTTCAGACTGAATGAATCTTAACATTGCAAGCAATGCTGTCTTTGCAAGTGGCATGAAAAAAACATCATAAAAGGCTGGAAAAGCTGACATGACAAAACAGTAAAACAGTAAAAAACTGCAAAATGCAAAATTGAAAAGTGAAATCATCTTAAATCTAGATATTTCAAGACATTCCATACCTGTTAAACAGTTTTATGTGGTGTAGTTTTGTAGTTTTACATAATTTGATGTAAGCAAAAATAAGCGAAATTATCTGTATTATTTCTTGAAACAAGCAAAAGTATCTGCAAGTGGAATAAGAACATTTAACAAGATATTGCTGCTATCAGAACAAAACCTTATATCTCCAATTTTGTTGTTTTTCAGTATTTGACATCATTTGAAAATGCCTGTTGCCCTTTACATTTTGTGTAAATTTCATGATGAATGGACCAAAGGAAATGACCTAAAATTGCTTGGACAAAAGTCTGGTTCCATTGACTTACATGAAAAATAAAGTATGTTTTTTGCTTCTTCCCTAAAGGGTTTCTTCTGACAACAGCGATATACCTACTTAAGACAAGTTGAAATGTCTAGAATTAGGTTGAATAATCTTAGAACCTCATTATGAAAGGTATTGTGTACATTTGCAAGATCCAATATCATGATGATGATAAAACTGCGATACATTGTGCAGCCCTAACGCAGCGGCCAGCAGTCTGGACAGGCTGTGCTGTGCACGGGCGATCATTAAACAAGCTTGCTGAGGATTAGGAGGATTTGTCTCTGCCAGAGTGAAGACTCTGGGCAAAAAATCTGGGCAATGCCAGACTCTTCTGTTCTCCCAAATCAGTCTTACCCGACCCGGCAGCAAAAGAGAGAGGGAGCGAGAGAGAGAGAGAGAGAGAGAGAGAGAGAGAGAGAGAGAGAGAGAGAGAGAGAGAGAGAGAGAGATAAACAGCAGAAAGCTTATCCTATTTGGTTGGCAGCCATTAGCGAACGCTGAAAGGAGTGTAATGGTACAGAAAAGCGAAAAACGTGCAGCAGCAAACTAAATATCAACATTACATAAGGTTTGCCCAGAGCGTGTGTTTACGATAGTGCAGTTTCTCATCTCTTATTCCTGAATTTCTGCCTTCCATCTCTCTGATGAGGTTGTTTCTGTTCTTTGTTTTTCTTCTTTTTTTTCCTCACTTTCTGACAATGAAATGCTCTTAACCCAGCATTGTCTCTGAAATCTCAAGCTTTGATTTAAACAGTGAGAGACAGATTGTGTGCATTTGAAAAAGACAGGAAGACAAGAAGAGAAAGCAAAAGGGCAGAAGGGAAATGCTCATTCAGCAGAGATCATGCAAGAGAGAGAGGGAGGGAGAGAGAGAGAAGGAGAGAGGGAGAGAGAGAAATAAACAGATAAGAGAGAGGGGGTTGCGTTTGAATCCCCATGACTATATGAGACACATCTGTCTGCGCATTGGAGCCCATAACACCAGCTTGGCATCCTCTCTGTGGAGTCCTACTGGTGTGTGTTTGTGTGTGTGTGTATGTGTGTGTGTGTGTGTGTATGTGTGTATGGTTTACATCAGGCTGGTACCCAAAACACAGTGCAGCTGCTTTTCTCCAGCATAGAGAATAACACCAACACTGTAAACATGTAGCTTGATTCAGTTTCATTTAACTTAAAGGAATAACTTGGCAAAAAATCTGAATTACACTGTTTCCCCCTCACACTAGATGTAGTCCCTCAGCCGAGACGTGTTTGTTGTCCAAAGTTTACTCCTTTAGTTTTGCCCAGGCGCTGCAGGGCTAGTGTGGCTAACAAGTAATGGAAATGTATACTTCATCAATCAGCATTGGGCTAGCCTCACAAGCCAGACTTCTGCTTATTGTCATAGAGTCCTTTAAAAGGCCCATATCCTACATTTTTCTTATATTTTATTTTTTCCTTTGAAGTCCACATGAGCGTGTTTACATGCACTCAACAATCCAGTCATAATCGGATTTCTGCAGTTATCCGATCATTCAAATGGTCATGTAAACAGAGAGCTGGATTTTAGCTCAGTAATCAGATTTCGCTGTGCATGTAAACTCTTACTCTGATTTCTTTCGGATTACTCAGTCTGAGCATGTGTGAAACAGACTGCAGTACTGGAAATAAACAAGCAATAAACTTTTTGAGCGCCACTGAAACCAAACATGCTTGACGAAATGAAGGATTTAAATATTCTTCATCTTCTAGATGATGTATGTTCATATTTGCAAGTAAAGTTCTGCGATGTTTTTTTAAAGAAAAAGCCACAGCAAGAAATTTGAGTTTTACGTTTACATCACATGTTCTTCTTTGGGTTTATTGGCTGCTTGCAAAGCAGAAATCCGATAACAGTCTGACTCATGTAGACCCAGAGTTTCTCATTATCTGATTAGTCAAGTGTATGTAAATGCGTTGATCGGATTACTTACAAAATCTGATTTTCTACAGTTATCGGATTATTAAATGCATGTAAACGCACTCATTGTTGCGGTTTATGTGAATTCAAAGATAGGTTTTTCCAACTTCTCTTTTAACTTATGATATAATATATATAAGATAAATGAGCTCTATTCTGATTGGCTGTCCTGCACTGCGCCTCCTTCAAAGAGCACTCAGAGCTGAAACACTCTTTATAACTTCATTGTGAAGTGGTGGAGCTAAGGTGCTGTGGGCTGAATAGGATGGATGTGTGTAAAAGAGTTCATCACAGAAATGGTGAATTCAAAACAGGCTGATTTTACAGCTTTGCTTCCATATATAGACTATAGTGAATAATAGATTTTGAAAACAATATTTACTTTTGACTTCAGACTCATTTATTTAAGAAAAGCAAAGGAAATTTGGTTTATGATACGTGCGGATGTAAAAAAGTTGTCGTTCTACCTTCTCTTTTCTTTTTAGAAAATTTCTATGTAAATAACATGATCAAAAAAAGAAGAAATTAATTTAGTGAGATTTTTATTTAGTTTGTCAACAAGCAAACTCAGGAATCACAGTATAAATTTCACATCAGTTGTGCTTTATCATTACTCTGTTTAAACAAAGCAATAATTAGATTTTTTACAGATTTTTAAAAGTGTTTTGTTTGTGCTCTGAATGAACTTGTGTGCTCCCATAGAACGAACACAGTGCATCCTTTAAGAAGGGAAGCCTTGTACACATTTTAAACAGTGAAAGAAAACATAGTAGCATACAGAACAAATCTGGTTCTAGATGCTGAAATTGATTAGACTACTGTTGCCAACAGGAATGTGCACATGACGTAACTCCGAAAAAAAATGTTTTTTTTTCTTTTTTGACCCGGTCCTGGGAAAATGCCATTTGATTGGCATATAGTACATGGCATATTATATTATTTTATTATTCCTGCCATTATTTGCTGTATTATTAGTTCACTAAAACTACTATTTAAAAAAAAATAAAGCATTTATTTCATGCTTACAACTGTGAAATATTTACAATACTGTAGTTTAGTTAAGACATTTAAAAGCCATTTACCAGATTGGGGACATTTTCAATTCCAGCACATTCTTTAATAGCGCAGAGTGCTTCATCTTGTGGCCTATGCTCTACGTGCATTGGTTTAACGGTCAGTGAGAAGATCAGGCAGCAGTCCCACCCGACTGAATGAATTCCCAAACTGCACTGTTTCTTTAAGAGCCTCTCGACCTGATAGACGCTCAGGCGGAATGATTCATCAGTCCAATGGTAAACTGATCTGAAAGGGGGGATATTTGAGCCGCTTGACCTCCGTTTGGGGGTCACTGAGAGAAGAGCGAGCAGCGTGCTGTTTAACGGCCATAAACTCTGTAAACAGATCAGCGCTGAGGTCACCACTGGAGACTCATTTTCACCGCTCGGTTTTTAGGCCACAGGAGTGTTTGAAGAACACTCTGGAGGATCTGACTGAGGTTACGTCCTTCAAGGGTTTAAGACAGAGGCCATAGCATTGGCTGCCAAGTTCTGCTTAATTGGAGAGAAATTATGCATTTGGAGAAAAAGTCAGAAGAAAACAGCTATGCCTGCTTTTTAAGGCGTTCTTTTAGCGTAAACCTTTAGTACTCATATTCATAACTTTATTAATACAGACTTAGCAACAAATTTAATCAAATATAACAATAAAGTTAGACAATATCGTGAGAACAGTAAAACCTAACATTATGTTGTTTATTAGTGCTGGGTATTGCCAACCAGATGGCGAGACGTGTTATATTTTGATGTAACACAGTGAATCTCCATGCTGCAAGTTGATTTAAAGCCTTTGGACACTGAGTGCAATACATTTGTGTGATTTGTTCGGACGTCAGTCAACTAGTTTAAACTAGGGCTGCATTATAGCACTTTTTTTTTCAGACTGAGTGTGCATACGAGTACATGTTTTATGGTTCTTGCCGATAGATACCATAATGAGTAACCTACTTAGAATTAAGTAGTTCTCAGTGTAGGTGTTTGCGTAAATGAGTACCTTAACAGTTAAATAATTAAAGCCCAGCTTTTAAATTGACAAAAAATAAATGAAGTGCATTAGCTAGCAATGTTATGTTTGTTAACTTGGATCGAGTAGTGTTTGCAGTGGTTAAGAGTTAGTGTTGTTTTTTAGAAGAGCACTTCTGTACAGCTGTGAATAAAGTACATTTCATAGTTTTGATCGTCATCTGTCTTTTTCTACAACAGTCTCGTAGAACAGTGACAGCAGGAATCATATCCAAGGCTGATGCATCAGAAAAGCTCACTCATTGAGCTCTATGTCTTGGTGGAGTCTTTTGATTGGTAGCCTGCTAGAAAAACCAGCATACACCAGCATAGGTGGTCACCAGCAAAAACAGCATTTGTCCCACCGTCCCACCACCATCTTTTAAAGTTTAAAACATTAACTTTGTCTCCTCTGCAGACCAGTTTCTGCTCTCACCATGTTGAACGTTATAAACTTTTTTATAAACTATGACGCGACGCACGTATTCTGTTCTGATTAGCTATTAGTAAGATTATTAACAGATTATCAGGCTTCATGTAAACATGGCTACTGTATGCCTGGCAGAAATCTGTGGAGGCATTGGAATGTTTTAAATGACCAATGACTTTGCGTTCGACTTCCACTGCATCAGAAGCATTTTGCTGAGCGAGTAGACCCTCCTTCACTGCGTTTGTCCAGTAGCACGGCAACATACACCAGGCTTACATCATGTAGTATCAACTTGTATCAGATGTTGGTATCAGGGCATTTTTTAGAAGTACATCTAAACGAGCACAGTATTGGACGAATACCTAATGCAAGTACTGGTATCAGTGCATCCCTTCAAACATGTAGCTGATGCTTTCTTGAGCACCAAGCATGATTTTTCAAACAACAAAAATGTGACATTAGTATCTTTGCTCTCTGTTCATTTTTTGCTGGCAGCACTCCATCAATGATGCCTCTGGCATTTGCATGGCAACAGCGGTTTTGGTTTTGTAAAAGTTTCCTTTCTTTGTTCACATCTCTAAAATGGAAAGTGACCCACCCAGTGTCACCGTTTGTGAGGAGTAAAGCACATGGGCGCACATGTAAAGTACGTAGTCATAGATTTAAGAGGTGGGGGGGCATGTCTCCCTTTAATGTTTAATATTAAACATTAAAGGGAGACATTAATTCACTCTCAACACATCCGGACTTGCTTTTTAACAGTGTGTTATGTTTGCTTTTGGTTCTGAAAAAAAATACAGTCTCAAGTCATCGATTAAGCGTATTATCTGCTCAGCTCTATTATTTCTGCTCTGAGGCGGCACAGAACATTTCGAGAGCGCTCAGACCGCCTTTGTTTCTACACCTGTGCGTCCTGCCAGGCACCTTTGAGCCATTTTTGATGACTCATCTGTCCTCCTGCGCCTTCATCCCTCTCCTGCGTGGCACACAGGTGTTCCCTGTGCCAGGTGAGTGCAGGTAAAGCGAGGTTACAGCGCGCTCTGTTCGCTAAACTCAGCGGGACACCGCCGCTGGTGCCAGAGATTACACACCTCCACCTGCTGCCCCGGCCTGTGACTGACAGCTTCTGGCCATGCCCACAAAAGCAGGATTTCGCTGAGTCATGTTGGGCGGGTGCCGGTTGCTACAGAGTTTCCAACACAGTGGTGTCCTGCAGCATCAGCCATTTTATCAGCAGCACGTTGCTGTATGTTACGAAGAGGAAACCTTTAGAAGTCATTTTGCAATGCATTTGATTTATGTTACACAATTATTTAAATCTAATTGAATATTTATACATACATACATACATACATCATCTAAACCGCTTATCCTTCTGGGTCACGGTTGAATATTTATATAATTCTGTATTTATGTAATGAATTACATTTATAATCAGTTTCTATTTTGACAGGTTCAGGTCTGCACTTCTGGATTTTTCTGTTGTTTTGATATGAAAACCATGGCAAAAATATTAAAGATATGACAAAACCATGGAAAAAATATTAAAGATAATTTTTCTTTTTAGTAAATAAGCACAATACAACTTTTGATCAAATTCAAATTCTACTTACGAACATAAGCATGGTACAAATTGAAATCTCAGAATCTGCACTTTCCACAGAATGTTTAATATTTATACTTAATATTTAATCAATGTTTAATAACGAATTAATGTTTCACAAATATTTGAACAACATATATAAAGAGACACATTTCAAGGTGTAATAGACTTTGGGCTTGGGCAATGTAGATGGCTTAAAGGGGTATTTCACTGATTTTTAATATGTCTTGATAATTTAATCATTGAGAGGTATCCAAAGTCATTCAGAGTGGTTTGATATGAAATGGTAGAGAAATGTATTAATTACAGTGGAGTTTTTATATGTAATATTGATAATGATAAAATAGTGATGAACCTAAAAAATAAGTTTGAGTAATATGTTGACCGGACATGGATTTTGAAAATAATATTTTAGGCCAGAAATATACTGGCAAGTATGCCAACGCAAATGACAGCGCTCACCCAACGCATTGCAAACACTCTGTCCTTCTGTACAAACTCACCATGCATTCTTACGTTGCTCAGGCGGTTAAAACAGTACTGATAGAGGACAAATCAAAGAGTGATCTACTGTTATTCCAACAGCATCAGTAGCTAAACATGGAGAGTAGAGGAGAGCGAGCTGCTTTATCTCTTTGGCTGGAATGAAAAGGCAATGATGCATTATATTTTTTATGTTTAAGTGAGCCATCTTTGCCTTAGACACAGCTGCTCATCTGCTATGGCAATTGAGAAAGCATGCTAGTGGTACAAGATTGCTTGAAAACGCTAGACTTTGTTACAGCGCCCCTTGCTGTAACGCTCAGAATGCAGCTTGCGCTTGCTTTGCGTTATGAAATGCATCAGGACCAATTTTGAAAGCAACCAGAATGGAATCCCATCCGCGTAGCTCGAAGCATCTGCGTTCATGCCCTTGGGTAAAGTGTGTTTTTTGGGTCTTAGGATAAAAAATATCTCAGAACTATTGTAAAACAATGTCTCAGACAATGGGAAGCGAATTCATCGTTTTGTATAATAACTTCCTGTGATGTAGCTTTTATTGACATGAACCTCTTAAATGGTGAGGTTTTATTACACACTTCTATAACCTAAGAATAGCTCAGCCAGCTTGCACTGAAGTCCCTGTAGTTACTGAATAATAAGCCTTAATATGTAACAAGCCTGAGATTTTAGGGGTTACATTTTTCAGACGTCTGACTACCACTGTGAACGATTCTGACTTGGGCCCAATCCCATTTCTTATTTTTACCCCTTGTTTTCGAGTGTCTCCTTGCCCCTTGGACCTGAGTTACCATGGGTAGTGGTTTAAATCTTCCCTATGAAATGGGAGCCTCAAATAAAAGGAACATTACTTCATTAACAGCTACTAGCGCTGCTCTGTAGGCGACCCTGCCAGTCTGCAGTGACAGTAGAGGAGGGTAAAGTTCAGCTCCTCACTGCTGGGCTTTAGTTACATTTAGGGCATCATATGCCTTCAAAGAGGGGGGATGCAATAAATATTTATCATTAGCCACACATTCAGGCGTCAGTATTACTGGACTGTTTAAGGTGGAACGGGAAATTTAGCTAGCTAGCTACCGAAACAATAGCATACGATTAGCGATTTTTTTTATGCTTGTTAAGACGAAAAAGACCATTAAACCACTCTGAATGACTTTGTTTAAACCCTAATGGTTTAATTATTGACATGTGTGTGGAATTTATGATCAAAGTCATTTCTTTCTTTATTAAAACACCTGCAGTCCGGCCAACCACACTGTCTCTCCCTTTAGAAATCAATTATTTCTTTTTCCCTCTACCACCGACAGAGAGAGAGAGAGTGAGATTAAAAGTGGGTGGCATCACTCGAGACAACGTGGGATTGCAGATATTCACATATAGGGTGAATGCTGCGCACCTAATTGGCTGAGGGATTCTTGTTGTTCTGTAGGTGGCTGCATGCTCGCTGAAGCCTCTTGAGCTGAAGAAGATCCTCTCTCATGCCTCAGTGTGTGCGTGTGTGTGTGAGCAGGTTAAAAGCTCTCCTCACGCGGAGTGTGTATGTGACTGAGTGTGTGTGGATCTGCCAGTTCCCTTCAGGAGGAAGTGAGCATTAGCTACACACAGCCTGACCTGAGAGACCCTAAACAGCGTTGGCTGATAGCTCTCTGTTTCAGCATACAGTGGAAATGAGGAGTAAGATCTTGATATTCCTGAACATTATACAACAGAACAGTAATGAGGGCTGCACGATATGGACAATATACCTGTATTGCCATTATGTTGCTTCTTATTACAGCTGCAATATGCTGCATAATATATTACAAACACGTTGGTGAATCAGAAATGTGATATGATTAAAAGCCCATATTAACACTAAAGAATTTGGAGAAAATATTTAGTTGTAATTTTTCTGATCAACATTGCGATTGCATTTCAAATATGATTATTTTATGTAAATTAAGATGAAAAGATTTTTAACCAAGAAGAACAGCACATCAATTTTAATGCATTATTAGCTAAAAATTCCTTACTTAAGACTTGGTTAATAATATTGCGATTTCTGTATAAAAACAATTCATTGTTCAGCCCTATCCCATATCCTCCAATTGTTTTGCTTGTTTTTGTGTTATTGTTTTTATTGATGTCCACTTATAACATTTGTGTGGGTTTATATATCAAAAACAGTCATAATTCACACTTATGTGACCATTTTACATGAGCAACCTCTCTTTATCCTTTACAGTTAAACAGACTGTTTTTGTTACTGTGCCTTTAAGAGTGATGTATGCAAATACATCAGATCTGATTGGTTTGCTCTTTTGCACTCTTTGTAACTCCCGGGTGAATGGGCGGGGCCAAACTGCTGTAGGCTGAATAGGTAGATGAATGACTTCACAAAAACAATTAAGTCATGAGCTGCACAGCTTAGTTTCCATATATAGACTGTATGGACTAGTGCAGAGGTTGGCAACCCAAATGTTAAGAAGAGCCCTTTTGTTCTTTCAGCAAAAATCAAACCATCTTGGGAGCCACAACATTTTATGTCCATTTTACCATCTTGGCCGTAAATATATCTCAGTATATGCTGATGTTCTAGTACAGGCTAAAAAATATAATAAAAATGAAAACGCAGACTTACTTTGCTCTGCTTTAAGCTTTAGCTCAGCTATAGCTGCTTTTCTCGCATCTCTGGCAGTACTCTTCCAAAAGTGGAATCATTTCTTGTAACTCTCAACGTTTGATTTTTTTATGAGGCTGAAGTCGCTTCTCATTCACCAGCTTCTTGTTTGAATTCCCTGTACCACCTTAAATGGTGCCTGAAGTGCCAGAATGTAACTGTTGCACCATTTAAGGTGGAACGGGAAAATTCAAATGGGAAACTGACTTCAGCTTCACGACTTTTTGTGTTTGCCAGTTTCTTGTTGCAGATAAAACATATCAGGAAACCAGCTGGAGTGATTATAAACGCAAATAAGTCCATTCGTCTTCAAATTATTGATGTTTGTCTTAAATCTTTCTCTTTGCCTTTTCTTTGGCTACTATACATACATACATCATCTAAACCGCTTATCCTTCTGGGTCACGGTGGGGTGCTGGAGCCCATCCCAGCCTTCATTGGGCGGAAGGCAGGATACACCCCGGACAGGTCGCCAGTCCATCGCAGGGCAGAGAGACAGACACAATCACACACTCACACCTAGGGGCAATTCAGCATGTCCTATTGGCCTGACTGCATGTTTTTGGACTGTGGGAGGAAACCGGAGTACCCGGAGGAAACCCACGCAGACACGGGGAGAACAGGCAAATTCCACCCAGAAATGAACCTGGTCACCCGGCCGGGAATCGAAACCAGGCCATTCTCACTGCGCCACCGTGCTGCCCTCTTTAGCTAAATTCTTGTCTGCATTGCTATGTGACCAGCAGTCTGCGTGTCAATCTTCAGGGTTAAAGGGTGAATTAGCAGTTAAACATTAACTCCAGTATTTAAGACCATTTATTGTTAAAACTGTGTTGAACGATCAGCAGAGCTTTATTTTACTGCAAAGGAGAATTATTTAATTTTTACCTAAACTGGTCAGGATGCTCACAGCACTCAGTAAAAATACTGCAATTAATGCCTTTTTTGTATATTGCGGCCTTCATCAGCATCACAAAGGCCAGTATCTCAATAACAGTCGCCGGTCACCATTAACTTTATTAAAAAACCCAACCTTGTATGTCCACTACACAGGTGTACATTTACAGATGGTAGTACGTCAGTTGATCAGCCCCCTCTACCCCTTTTATCATTGGTCAGTTTCTGACCACAGGGCCGCTGTTGACCAGATATTATTTGGGTGGTCCATTCTTGGCACAGCAGTGACACTGGTAGTGTGTCTGGTGCTGGGATGAGTGTATCAAGTACACCGGCATTGCTGGGGTCTTTACATACTGTGTACACTTTTTGGCCACTTTATTAGAAACCCCTCCCTTGGATGGTCAGTTTTTGACCACAGAGCCACTCTCTGGGTCTCGAGCTGGCAGTGAATCTGAGGTGAGTTAAGACCCCAGCATCACTGCTGTGCCTCATAGAAAGGAAAAAGTAAGCTCCCTGTTCATAATGGACTAAAATAGAAAAGTCTTCTCTTCGAAATCTCAAGATGTTTGAAAAACTTATTTTCTTATGCTATTTTAATGGGCTACTTTCTGGGCAGTCATTGGGGAGCATATGTGCTGGAATACCTAAAGGCCAGCATCTGTATCGCTCTCAGCCTCTCTTTTTTCCATGTTTCTAAGGTTAATTAGATTTCACAAGCGATTCACTTTGTCCGGGCATGCTAATGCAATTTCCCCTCACTTCCTCTCAATTAGCAATTCATCTTCGCCCAAAAGTGCCTCTGCATGCTGTGTGTCTAGCACGAGTCCCGCGGCGGGATCAACAAGAACGTGTGGTGTTTCCGGCAGGAAGAACCAAACTCTCGCCTGAGAGAAGGACGAGTACAGAGAGTGCTTCAGGCCGTGAGTTTGCTGAACAGGCGCTGAATCATACTCAGCCTGCAGAACTCCTCCAAACCTCTTCCTTTCACTGCCGCTCAAACCAGCGAATACTAGTCTCAGCCTCAGACGCTCTACCTATGAACACAGACTGATGCATATGGACCTTCTGATATTTAAAAAAGGAAGGTTAAGATGGAGACGCTGCATTTTATATGCTAAGATGGCCAGAAAGTGTCATGTTACACGGAGGCTGATTAGTCTGGTGGGAAACAAACTTTTGTTCCTTCTGTGTTCATGCTATGCTAGCTATAGTCACAAGAAGAAAGCAGCTACCCACTCTGATCAGTACGACAACAATGAGCCTCTCGGAACAAGACATAGGCCCAATCCCAATTCACCCCTACCACTTAGCCCTTAGTCCTCTGTTTTGGGCATTCACCATCTAGGGGTAGGGCATCCCGATTTTTGTTGAGATAGAGGGGTGGGGCGAAGTGTTAGGGCTACATAGCCCTCTAAACTGAGGTTTTTCAGAGTCACACTCCAAACTGAGTGTTATGAGACTGACAAGGTGGCTGTGCAAGCGACCAAAGGAACCCACAAATGTGAGTGTTTTCTCTGTAAATTATGATAATCATTGTATTATCTTAATGTCGTTTCAATGCATTATGGACCTTTTCTTCATAACCAGCATAAAAAATCGGTAGCTAGCTAGTTAAATTTCCTGTTCCACCTTAAATACTCCTGATGCCTGAAGTGACAAAATGAAACTGCTGTACCACTTAAGGTGGAACAGAAAAATTTGAACAAGAAGCTGGTGAATATCTGACTTCAGCTTCATATCACTGAAGAATTAGGGGTGGGCGATAATAAATAATTGTTGCATCCCCCCTCTTTGAAGGCATATGACACCCTAAATGTAACTAAAGCCCAGAAGTGAGGTTGCTGATCTTTACCCTCCTCTGCTGTCACTGCAGACTGGCAGCGTCGCCTACAGAGCAGCGCTAGTAGCTGTTAATGAAGTGATGTTCCTTTTTATTTGAGGGTCCCATTTCGTAGGGGAAGATTTCAACCACTATCCCTTGTAACTCAGTTCCAAGGGGCACGGAGACACTCAAAAACAAGGGGTAGGGGTAAAAATAAGAAATGGGACTGGGCCTTAGTCTCTAGATTACAAACATTCAAGGCATCACATCTCTAAAAGTTATTCTAGAGTTCTGTTTGAAGTGGTTAGTGGCAGGAAACTGAGATGCCCTGGTGTGTTTGCCTTTGTTTCACATGTTTCACCACTTTCTCCACTCAGCCAACCCTACACATCATGCTAAAACAAGGGTCTGTGGTTGGCTGCTTTACATGTTAGACAAATGGCTGCTTCCCATCAACATAAGTGGTTTTGGCCACGTTAAGCGATGAAACCCACCAGACTCTCTTACTTAAGTCTGACTTACAAGACTAGCGAATACAGGAGGGTCTGAATTGGGCCTTGTTAACAGTTTTGGCCACTGTGCTCACACTCTTCTTCTCCATCTCTCGTTCTTTCTCTTGCTCTCCACGGCTTTGCTGTTACTCTGACTCCTACTGTGATTGCAGCCACACTTGATTTTGGTGAAGTTAACTCTTAGAAGTCGCACTTATTGTCAGTTATGTTCTGAAGAAAAGTGTTCAAAATGTTAGTAACGTATAGAGTATAGAGATGGACGTATATAGAAAGTTTTTTTTTTATATTAGTAAGTTATTGCAGTTATCCACGCCATTTTTGTTGAGGTCCGGACAATTGTTTGATATTATATACCAAAAACAGTCATCATTCTTTTTACATGACCATTTTTATTGCTTAGAGTCAAACTGTTGTTTTACTGTGCCTTTCAGAGTGATATATGGAAATGACATCTGTTCTGATTGGCTGCTCATTTAAAAAGCAGTTCAGGCTGAAACACTCCTCAAAATTTCAGCTCCAGGGGCGGGGCTAAACTGTTGTAGGCTGAAAAGCTGGATATATGTAAATGCATTGCTTTTTGTGTCATCACAAAAAACATTAAATTCAAAATGGATTGTTTTCCAGTTAGTATTCCATATGTATGTACCTTGTGGATTGTGGAGTAAATGGTAGGTTTTGAAACTTTAACAATACTACATCAAACTCATCAGAATTCAGTTTTCTATACTATTTCTCACTCAAAGCTCTTTGAAAAAAATGTGTAGAAAGTGCACACATGTAAAGAGAGATTTCAAGATTATTTTGATGGAGAAAGAAACGTCTTTCCATGTTTTGCTATTTTTTCATTTCAAAACGAATGGGAAAGGGTCTTAAGTGGAAACTTGAACTTGTCGATACAGGACTGTAAACTTAATAATAAGTTTAGTTTAAGATAATTCTTTATATAACTTACTCGTGGCTAAATGATTTTACTTAGTGTGCTTAAATGTGAATATTAGATTACATTCTGCAGTTTTGTACATCGCACATTCACAAGTCTCTTATTACATACTTTATAATTACAGCAAATAAACCCAAAAATGCTGTAACTGATAGCATGTTTGTCCTCCTAAGCAAAGGAGCTGCAAATTAGTTTTGAGACAAATATTGCTAGGCATTTATTAGTTTCGTCCTCTGTGTAAGGAGCCCACTCAGAGTGTTTTCACCCGAGGTTCCTCTGAGAAGATACCGCTATTCCAGATCCAATTACTACAATACATCCCTCTACCTCCCGCAGGGACTCTCAGGTCTCGCAGCGCCAACAGGGGACTAGTCTTGGACGCTTCCAGTTTTGGAAACCACACTCTATTTTTCGCTACAGTGCCTTTTAATGGAACGTGCCGGTGAACTATGAAGTATGGCTTTCTGTGACATTTTAAAGTGGGCATTGTTTTCCAAAGAAACGCCCCGTTGGGATTTCGGCTCTTTAGCTCTGCGTCTGTGAAACCAGCAGGCCGTCTCGAGCCGCCTCTCACTGAGCGGAGAGCATGGAGGGAGGATGTGCCAAAAAAAGCTGAGTCATCCAAAAGCATCTCCAGTACTGCTCTGTCTTATCTCTGCCCCCAGTGGCCGTATGTAGAACTGCAGTTATGGATAAGCAGTTTGAAGTATATCATCATGGTCATCATCAGTTTCATGTGTACAGGGCCTTTCCCAAACTTAAGTCCACTTCACAGTAAGTGTGCATAGGCCCTAGTTATTACAAAACACAAGACTAGTCAAATTAAAGGTGCAAGAGTCTGACTTAAAACTAATTCAGTCTGATTATGATTCTTTAGGAGACGATTCAATTCATGAGGAAGTCTCACATACATACATACATACATCATCTAAACCGCTTATCCTTCTGGGTCACGGTGGAAGTCTCACATTTTAGTTCAATTTGATGTGATTATTTTGGTTTTATTCAGTATACATTGAACATACAAACATGACTGGAAAGGCAATTTACACAGCAGATGTTAATAACAACTATAAAAACAAAGCACCAAGCTTAATGTCACTTCAAGAGGCATCATATTATTCAGTAATTCAAATCCTTATTTCATTATGAATTAAAGATGGTACTGATCTGTACCAGTTATTGAAATTGGGCCAACAGAGGGAAAAAGAATGAATGTGGGTAAAGAGACTGTTTACATAGTTTGATACCTACTTTTAGATGCTCATCTTAAATCTAAAGAGTATCTACACAAAACAATTGCACATGGCAGCTGTTATTAACAAGAGGTTTAGCCTCTTTCTGCAGTCCCCCCAAGAGGCCGTTCTGCTGGCAGAATGGAAATCAACAGGGATGTTTTTGATAAATATAATCAAATAAAATATGTTGCCCCAGGGCTCCCAAATGGCGCAGCCGTCTAAGTGTTGGCCCTATCATCAGGAGATCGCGTTTTCGATCTCTGGTGATGCTACAGCCTCCATGGCCAGGAGTCCAAGAGAGCACAATTGGCCTCGCTCCCTGGGTGGGTGGGTAGGATGACCCCCTTGTCTTCTCCATCACCCAGCACGATGCTAGCAGGCACAGGCGTGTGTTAGCTGATGTAATAGAACTGGCAGTTGGCACTTTCCAATGACGTTGTGTTCGGAAAAAATGTGATGGCTGGCTTCACAGGTCTCGGAGGAAGCCTGTGCTAGCTTTCGCCCTCCTAGCGCTGGTGGTATCGTGTGACTGGGGGGTCCCAACTAGTGGGTGGAATTGGATACGTCTAAACTGGGGAGAAAATTGAAAAATAAAACATTGTAACTGTAACTTGAAGCTATTCTTTTGCCAATGAAAAGAACAGGGGAGCAGGTTTGCAGAAGGACTTGTTTGTTGGCGCGTTGTACGCCTACAAACCTAGTCTGAAAAACAGCAGCTTAAAACAGAGCTTTATACTCTTGTCCACTCCTCCCTCAAAGCCCTAGTTTCAGTTGTGATGTAAACAAAGTCAGTGTTCTCATAGAATTGAATCCTGTCGTAAATACTGTGTGAAAGTCATAGTCCTGTCCCTAGGTGGGGTCATAAAATGCCATTTGGGCTATTGTAAGTAAACACTGGTTAGCCAATCTTACAGGGAAAGGGTAACACTTAAAACCCTGACAACACAATAATGAGGAAAATAAAACAAATATAGAAGATAAAACAAAATCTCAACAAATTGTGTTATCAGATTAACAGAGACACGGTTGGCTCTATGTGTAAAATGTTGTACCTCTGTGTTGAGCTGATAGTGAGCAATGAGGGTTAAAAGAGGAGGGGTGAGAGCCCCCAGCTATGGCCACGTCCACATAAAACAGACTGAAAAACTGCATAATATTAAAAAAAATTAGCTTTTGTTAACCATACACATTTCTATTGAAATACTGTATTCCATCAAGGTTAGTGAAGAAAAAAAATATTTGACTGTACTGTGAATAAGGGTTAAACACAGTCTTATCCCAGTGTGGTCTTCTTGACAACCCATCAGTTAGTTCACCAGGTTTCAAAAGTGTGCTAGTGCACAAAACTGCTCTGGACTCCAGCCCTCCAGGAATTTATTCCATATACCCCTAGTATAGAGTGAGTGTGTGTGGAATGTGTTTGCCTAGTGTGGATGTGTATGTTTAAGCTGCTGAGTAGTGGATGTACAGCTATAGCCCCAGAGGGAATCCCCCCAGATCCTCTTTATTACTCCTGATGTAAACAGAGCTGTCACCAGCGCCTGAGAGAGGGACCCTTAGCTGTCACGCACATGTACTTACACACACACATATGCCAAGCGCTCACACGCACATGTTGATGCACATGCTGTAAATATACATAGGCATGTACAGTACACGCACCTTCGTGGATTTATTGCACAGATATGAACAAGTGGCATAAAGATCTATATGTACAATTATTTCAGATAGTAAAATATGGTAAAAGAGCTGTTTAAGGATCTTTACAGCTTCGATTATCTTAATCTGTTTTTCCAGTCAGCCATGGTTTTTGTACTGGACCTGAACTACTGGGTGATTTTATCTCTGTTGACACAGCACTGCACACTACACCCCACTACATTTAACTCGGTTCTAAATAAGAGATGAACGTGAACAGCGTATTGTTTCTTCACATTTTGTCATTTACATCTTTGTCATATTTATATTTACTTTTTTAACCTCTACTTAAATAGGCTGGTGAAAAGATAAGCAGTTATTTCTTTGCAATTATGCATTTTTTGTACATTTTTCTAGTATTTGCCGACATTTTATTTTTATCTAGTGTTTCTCTAATAACTTATTTTTTCATTAACATATTCCAACCTATTTGTATCCCTTAGAATTAGACAGGCTGTTTTCAGAGCTCATATATATATATATATATATATATATATATATATATATATATATATATGTATATGAGCTCTGTTCTGATTGGCTAGCCGGTATTGTGCCTCATTCAAAAAGCAGTTCAGGTTGAAACACTCTTGGACACTTTTCCAGGCCGAGTTATACCTCAGGCTGATAGGGCGGAGCTAAAATGCTGTAGGCTGTTATGACATCACAAACACGATGAACTCAAAATGGCCTATTTTTTTCAGTCTAATTTCATATATGGACTGTATGAACTGGATAGTGAATGGTACGTTTTCAAAACTTTAGTGTTTACATTTTACCTCAAGGCTCTTCCATAGTGTCTCAAGGCTCTTTAAGCTTTGATCACAGACAGACTTCTGCCTGCAGGGTGACGTATATTCATGCGGAAATATGCATTAGATGAACCACAGTGATGTGCATTGAGGTTTTGTGAATGATGGCGAGGTGTATTAGTCGATTCATTAGGTTTTGCTGGTGCGTTAATGGACCTTTAGCTTTCATGTGGCTTCATTAATGTGTTCATAATGGGAAGCAGCTTCATCTGTCTTCAGCGATGTGCATACATCTGTCAGCATACAAAACACTCGCTGTTGGGTTTGGGCTTTGATTTGGCTGTTGGGAGGCTTGGAGTTTGAGTAGTGATATTAACCCTTTAATGTTAGAGGAAATAAAACATATTTCTGCATTTTAATCTGCTCTTCTCTGCTAATGTGGTTTCTGAATGTTCTTGTCATGCCTATGTTATGATCATGATCTATCAAAGTGAAAACAAACTGTCATTTTAAATTGTGTTCTGAATATGTGTGCAGACTCACTCAGAAACTGTCCCCATGCATCTAGCAATAAAGGAAGTATGGAGCATCTTTTATACAGTGATATGAAACACAGTAGCACCCAGAAAGCTCCAATTCCACATGCTGATCCATTTTTCTATGACCATTGTTGACACAAAGACTACTCTAGGAGCAGATTTAAACAGGTTAACGGTAAGGTTTCTGAATGGGTTGCTGGTAAGACGTTAAGTAAGATGGTAAATGTAAAGGTAAATTGGTAATAGCATACAGTTTTAACTACCTCTCTACTTTGGCAGAGTGCTCAGAATACTGTCATTATCAATGGACCAACGGTCACATGGGGTCAGACCAAGCAAAAGTGCTTTCACTGCTGAAACATCAAATCTAATTTTATATCAGAGCAAAGTTCAGTGTGTTTCTCTGTTGGCCTGATTAGGATCACATTAGGTATGTATTAGTACGATGTAGGGCTGTCACTATCAGTTACAGTCATGTACAAAAGTTTTTACCCCCCTACAAAAGACAATAGTGAAAATAAGTGAACAAATAAGTTTCCTCTACAGGAAACAAACGTAAATATGATACTTCTTTAGCAAATTTTAGTGCACAATTTGTATTTATCTGCTGAGTTTAACATACTGGAAGATATATTGAGAAAACAATAGAAAAACAATGAAGCGTAAAACACAGAAGTGTCATAACTTTTCCAAAGGCCTTGTTTTATGTTTTATTTTTCCCCAATATGTTAAATTCAGAAAATAACCATTAATTATGTATTATAATTTGCTCTCTGTAGAGGGGGTGTTAATTTTACTTAGAAAATCAACAAAAACATGTAATTTGTCTGGAACCAAACCTTTTACTGTCAGTATTTTTATTAAAACTGTTATTTTTATTATTGTTATTAGTCTTAAAATATAACAATAATGATGTGAGTAGAAGGGAAATAATAAATATTTATTATTTATGCATTTTTTAAATAAATTATTTAGCAATAAAACATGTAAGTTATGAGATTGAGAACCTGAAGTGTGGGCCCTCATATGGGCTTAAGGGCTGAATCGAGTAGTTAAAATGGACTTCATCGGACAATTAGAACAAAGACATAGCCTTTCAAAGATTCCACAATGCATACTTTAATGTTTTATTGGAGAATATACTACATAAATATACATAGTACAAGGAATTGTGGCAAAAATAAATAATTAAATAAATAAATAAATAAATAAATAAATAAATGGTTCCATCATTTTCTGTTGTCTCACTGTAAGAGAAAGCAGTAGAAATTTTTAAAATATGCATTATCATCATGCAAACTGCCAACTAATTACTGCCGATTCATGCAGAAGGAAGACTGAATCAGTATCTTTTTTTAAATCGGGTAATCAGATTTTATCGAGTAATGGTGATGGTGCTAGAATGATCTCCACTCTTGATGTGATCAGGTATTTATTTCCTGCAGCAGAGGAGAACAGGCCTATAGCATTTCTGCAGTGTCATGTGAACTAACCACAGATATTTCCACAAGCAGGAAATCAGCAGTGTCTCCCTTTAAGCTCACGCTGACAGTAAACTGCATAAGAGTCATGATTACAATCGTGCTGAACTTAATCAACCTGGCTGCTGTTTTTAAACCACTGCTTAGGCAGCTATTTTAAAGCCAGCACATGCTAACGCACCGTGTCATCCTGGGTTAGCCAAAGCTGTAATTAGAACAATTTAATTGAAATCAAGCTAATCCTCGATTCTTGAGACAATTAAACGGATGCTAATCTTCCTCTAGTGGCACAATTACAGTGTTACAACACAGCATTGGAGCTCAGTGTAGTCGGTAAACATATGTTGTATGTACATCTGCTGTATGAAGACAGACACAACTGGGCTGCTGCACCGAAACAAGCCATGAGTTGAAGTTACTTGATTCAGTTGTGCACCCACACTCTCCCACATTAATAACATAGATTACATCATTACAGTTATTGCAGAAAGGAAATAAGCTGAAAGGTTAACTCTGTTGATATATAGTATTCATGCACTCACATTTAAGGAGCAGTAGCTTGGACAAAGGAATGGCCTTCTGACAGAATAGCCTTCTCTTCTACTAGAAAGAGCTGATTTAGACAGACAGACAGACAGACAGACAGATAGATAGATAGATAGATAGATAAAGAGAGAGAGAGAGAGAGACATAGAGATAAATATATATATATATATAGACAGATAGATAGATAGAGAGATAGGTAGAGATAAATATATATATATATATATATATATAGATAGATAGAT